>NC_134403.1:248670645-248920645 GCF_038048845.1 Mixophyes fleayi | reverse complement strand
ATCCATTCACAGCAACCCGGATCCATAGTAAGAGGAGTTACCAGCCCAGGTACATCAGCAACAAGGTACACTAGCAGCGTCAGTGACCCAGAAGAAACCCGGTACTGGATGCCGGTAAGGAGTCCAGTGGTGGCAGCATTATAAGCCCCTCCTACTGCGGCAAGAGGGCGCTTTTTGGATAACGAAAGGGAACGGTGGCAATGTAAGCCCAGCCAGTTCCCAGCAACAACAGACAGGGTGTCCATCCTGTCACACAAGCAGTTGCCAAAATGTAATGATCCAATTTGATGATATTGATAACTTTTGGATCCTTGCAAAGCCAATAAAGTACTTAATCTACAATTCAAACATAATTAGCAGAATTGCTTTGTTTCATGTCCTTCAATTTCTCTTGCTGCTTTTCAAAAAGTCTAATTAGGGGAATCACTTGACTCAAACTAACAGTATCTGCACTAGAGATGGTCACTGACCCCCGTGTTTTGGTTTTGTATTCGGTTTTGGATCTGGATTACCTTCGTGTTTTGGTTTTGGTTTTGCAAAACCGCCCTTGCGTGTTTTGGTTTTGGTTTTGTTTTGCTATTTTAGAAAAAAAAAAGTTTCTAAAGATAAGTGAGGTAATTCTAAAGCTAATAAAATTATGAAAAAAACAGTTTAATCCCTGGTAGGCCGTCCTTAATTCGAACACTTGTCTGCAAATTATACAGACAAACCTGGTTGTCTACCTCCTCCATCTTTGATTATTGGCAATGTAGCCATCGTCTTTGGGTTTATATTACACCCTACACTTGTAGTTGAATATTAAAAAAAGCAGCCTGCACAGACTGTGGAACTAGAAAGTAAAATTAAATGGACCACGGTAGTTTGGTGGCTATCTAGCCCCCCCCCCCCCCCCGTCATCACTTGTAGTGGAATATAAAAAAAGCAGCCTGCACAGACTGTGGAACTAGAAATTCGAATATACAAAGAAATGGACAAAGGCAGTTTGGTATCTGTCTACATCAGACCCCCCCATCCACTTGTAGTAAAATAGAAAAAAAAAGCAGCCTGCATAGACTTTAGAACTAGAAATTCGAATATGCAAAGAAATGGACAAAGGCAGTTTGGTATCTGTCTGCATCAGATCCCCTCTCCACTAGGAGTAAAATAGAAAATTATTCAGCCGTTATATAATCTAGAATATAAATAGAAATTGAGGCAATTGGTATCTGTCTGCATCATAATCATCAACATTCTCATTAGCGCCCTCGTCACCTCCACAAATCTCCCCCTCATCCTCTTCTATTTCCAAAGTGGCATCCTCAATTTGTGTATCAGCGGCTACACTCGGGCTGTTCAGGTACACATCAGCAGAACTGCTGAGAGAGCCTTTCTTTATGGGTACACTAACAGAATGCTCACGATTAGACATACCACTGTTGGATGGACTCTCCACAGGGATTGGTGTCATTTGTGAATCAGAGCAAACATTATCCTCTAATGCCTTACTGTTATCTTGCAGCTCGGCTTTGACGTGTAACAGTAGTTGTGCACCAATTGTAGGCTCGGTAACTTTTTGGGATCTGCCACTAATAGCCAAAGGTGAAGGCCTCATTCTCTCTTTGCCACTGCGTGTGTAGAATGGCATGTTGGCAATTTTTTTTTTATCGGCACTTAACTTTTGCTCAGTAACACTTCTTTTTCGCTTCAACACAGTAAATTTTGTTTTTGTTTTTGTTTTTTGGATTGATTTCGAAACACTGTGTAGTTTGACATCGCCTTGGCCAGATGACGTACTGGGAACACTAACATCAGGACTGGTGACAGAACCTGGTTGCTCATTCTGATCATATGTGGACTGCTTTGAATCCATTCTTAGCCCAAAGCCCTTATAGTGCTAAAAATTATTTGGTAAGATACTGCTGACAGATAGTAATTTTGACAGCCAGAAATATTTATGCACAATTATGGGGGACACCCCAAAATCACTGGGGAGTGCTAAAAATTATTTGGTAGATACCGCTGACAGATAGTAATTTTGACAGCCAGAAATATTTATGCACAATTATGGGGGACACCCCAAAAGCACTGGGGAGTGCTAAAAATTAGTTGGTAGATACTGCTGACAGATAGTAATTTTGACATCCAGAAATATTTAGGCATAATTATGGGGGACACCCCAAAAGCACTGGGGAGTGCTAAAAATTAGTTGGTAGATACTGCTTACAGATAGTAATTTTGACAGCCAGAAATATTTATGCACAATTATGGGGGACACCCCAAAAGCACTGGGGAGTGCTAAAAATTAGTTGGTAGATACTGCTGACAAATAGTAATTTTGACAGCCAGAAATATTTATGCACAATTATGGGGAACACCCCAAAAGCACTGGGGAGTGCTAAAAATTATTTGGTAGATACTGCTGACAGATAGTAATTTTGACAGCCAGAAATATTTATGCACAATTATGGGGGACACCCCAAAAGCACTGGGGAGTGCTAAAATTTAGTTGGTAGATACTGCTGACAAATAGTAATTTTGACAGCCAGAAATATTTATGCACAATTATAGGAGAAACCCCAAAAGCACTGGGGAGTGCTAAAAATTATTTGGTAGATACTGCTGACAGATAGTAATTTTGACAGACAGAAATATTTATGCACAATTATGGGGGACACCGCAAAAGCACTGGGGAGTGCTAAAAACTAGTTGGTAGATACTGCTGACAGATAGTAATTTTGACAGCCAGAACTATTTATGCACAATTATGGGGGATACCCCAAAAGCACTGGGGAGTGCCAAATATTGAAAAGAAAAAAAACCTCTATCCTCCTCTCTTCTCTAGTGATTTTTGTTACAACAATTGGAATCTCTCCCTCTGTCAAATGGCGATGGATTGCTGTGGAGGCGTGTATTTAAAATCTTGAAGTATCGCGAGAACCGAGCCCCGAGATCCGACGACGTCACAATGACGTTCGGCCTCGATTTGGATTCGGAGCGGGCTTGAGAGTTCTGAGCTACTCAGCTCAGTACTCGGATACCCAAAGTTCGGGTGGGTTCGGTTCTCGGGGAACCGGACCCACCCATCTCTAATCTGCACTCTCTACACGGGTGACTACTTCGAGTGGTTTCAGCAGCTTGCACAACATGGAAAGTATTCTTCACTGCGCTGGACTAAAGTACATTTCCCCTAAATTCTATTCTTCTTGCAGCTGCTGCATTTCCTACATGCTGTTGCAGAATCCCAAAAATGACCCTAAATATTTTGGGACACAGACATCAACTCCTGCATGTCATTGTCATTTTTTAAAAAGTTCTGTACCACCAAGTTGATTGTGTAAGCAAAACAGGGAATGTGATGGAATTCCCCCCGCTGTAATGCTTTAACAATATTGGTGGCGTTATCAGAAATCACATATCCTCAGGAGAGTCCAAGCAGGATAAGCCATGTTGCAATGACATCCCTTAGCTTTTCAAACAGGCTGTCAGCAGTATTACCTCTGACCTGCGCCTTGTCTCATCTCTGATAACCACCTCTCACTCCCGCCTTCAAGACTTCTCCCGCGCTGCTCCCTACTTATTGAATTTCCTACCACGCTCAATCAGACTTTCCCACAGCCTTCAGATCCTTAGATGCTCTTTGAAAACCCATCTCTTTTTTTAGAGGTGACCTTATCCTCGATAATACTATTCACACTAATGCACCCTCACAACCAACCCAATCTCCACTCTGAGCCACACTCGCTCCTCTTGTTTCAGCTGTGCCGTCTTCCCTTTAGAATGTAAGCTCTCTAATAAACAGGGTCCTCAATATCCTTTGTTTTCATGTCTCCATTCATTTTGTCTGCCTTGTCTGTTCTTGTTTTACGTATGTCCTTGTCTTCCCTACTGTACGGCGCTGTGGAGCACTGTGGTGCCTTATAAATCTACAATAATGATAATAATAATAATAATATGCCTCTTAGCGAAGCAGATGTTACACAGAGTAGCCTGCCTCTGAAAAATGTGACGTTCTTGGATACATGCTGCTGCTGTCCCTGCTGGTGAAGGCGAATCACCAACCCAGTGGGCTGTCAAAATCATATAATCTGAATAGTGGGTAGAATGTAGCCCAATAATTACATTTTTATGAACCGTCTGGTAGAGGTGAGTAATAGCTTTTCTAGTAAAATGGCATTGTGATGGAATTTGGTAACGGGGACAGAAGACCTCAAGTAACTGTTTAAACCAGCTGCATTAACAGTGGATATTGGACGCAGATCTAATACTAGCATAGTCGCCATGGCGTCTGTGTTCTGCTTTGCAACTATGTGACAGCTTTCATACTTGCTTCCTCTTGCAAAGGATTGTTTAACAGTCAATTGTTGTAAAGTACTCTTCTTCTTGGTCTGCCTCTGGGTTGAAGATCCACCCCCAGCAGCAGGAACAGCAGCACTGGGCCTAACGCTCAAGGATTCTTCTGAGGAGTCCTGGATAGGGGAGGAGTCATCTCGTCTTAGAAACTTGGATGCAGGACTAACTCCAATCACTTGTAAGGATATTGATGATGAAGGTGTTGGGGGTGTAGATTGCAGGTGCTGGGATCTAGCTGAGAGAAGGGAGATAGATGATGCTGGACTGCTTGTTGTTATTTAATAGCATAAGTTTCTGATTTTCACAAAAGCTTTCCATGAAATCGCTTCAAATGGCGTAACATGGATGAAGTTTCTAGATGGTTAAGGTCCCTACCTCTACTGACTGTGGTTTTACAATGCTATAAATGGATAGACAATTGAGGTAGTGGCTGCCGTAGCCCTAAGCTACCATACTTCTTTATCCTTGGGCAAGATTTTCCCATGTTCCAGTAGATTCTTAGCGACTAGGTCCAGCTGGAAATGTTGGCAACTGATACACCGGCCGAAAATCCAATCTTGTCCAACTCTCACTGGGCCCAGGAAAAGGGACAACAGAACTGTCATCTATGGATGCTGAATATAGGTCCACGACCACTATTTGTCCCAAGTCTCACACAAGGAAACAAAAGGAGCCATTGAGACAATCACTTGTCACCAGACGAAGTCGAGGACTGGTCCCCAATCCCAAGGCTGTTTTCATTACAAGACTTTGCTAGAGATCAGCTTAATGATGCCTCTCTAGAAAAAGCATTTAAACTTGCTGTGGAAACTAATGGTGCAATAAAAGCTGCCATGCCGGCGAATGGTGTTCCTTATTTTTTTGTTAAAGGGGATTTGTTGTATAGAGCGGGGGTTGTTCAGGGTAGGAAAGTTGAACAGCTGTTAATACCGCAGGTACACGTGCCATTAATATTGGAAACCACCCACACACACATCTTTGTGGGGGTCATTTAGGAGATAAGACTTGGGAAAGAGTTTTACAACGCTGCGTTTGGCCAGGAATAAATAGGCCTGTAAAAAGCAATTTCTTATCCTGCCCAGAGTGTAAAAATATCTCTCCAAAACCTGACTACAGGGCTCCATTCTTGTATAGAAAGAAGAGATATAGAGTTGGATAAAAGTCAAAAACGACAAGTTAAACATGTTGCTTTTCTAAAAACCTGGCATGAGGAGAACCCACTGAGAGGGCATAGACTAGGACCTAAACTTAAAACTGCAGATGCCTACTTCCATAAAAATGCACCTCCCTGTTAGGCTGCTGGCCCTGATCACCAACCCACAAAACTAGATGACGGAGGTTTCACCTTTAGCAGTCGCCTTTCCCTTAGAGCTAGATGCGCTCACCGGTACTCAGATGCCCCCAGGACTTAGCTCCAGATGTAGTGTGGTTTGGTAATGCAGGACCACATCGGCAGGCCAGGAGACTGATAGAAAGCAGCGGGTAATCAAAATGATAGCCAAGGTCAGGGGTCACAGGCAGCAGGATAGTCAGAAAACACGCCAGAGGTCGGGGTCACGGGCTAGGTAGCAGGATCCAAAGCACAAGCCAGAAGGGTGAGGGTCACAAGAGACAACAGGCAGAGTCAAAATCCAAGCAGGGGGTCATACACGAGAAATCCGACAGAGAATCCACAGGACAGGGTAGGAGCAGGTCAGCAGACTAAACAGCAAGCTATAACCGGCAGTGAGGCTTCAGACCTCACTGCCCTAAATACTATAGTCAGCCAATCAAAGCCTAGCTCTGAATTACACACAGCCCCTGCCACTACACTAAATGAATACATAAATTAGCCCACAGGTGGAGCGCTGCGTGCACGCGCCTGGCTTCCCTAACTTGCCAGGACGCGACGTTGGGGGAATCTAGCGCTTGACTGTTGCGGTCGGGTCCCAGGCGTCACCTTGACGACCGGGACGCCAGCGGACACAGGAAGCGAGCCGCGGTGGCTGTGAGTACCACTGCGGCTCGTGACACTCCCACAGTATCCATTTCATTGGGGTTGATGATGGGTGTATGACAGAGCAGTTTTGTGCTCCCCGCAAAGTCCGCTTCGTGTAGCTGGACAAAGCTAAGAGGAGGGGTATGTGGCAATTGGGACACAATAGAGTAATGAGTGATGGTTTCCCTGGAAAACCACAGCCTAAAGGTGCGGAGAGGGTTAAATCTGCGCACACACACACACACACACACACAGCAGAAACCTGTGTGAGGAGCCATCTGTTTGCACGCTTTTCACAAGATATATATATATATATTTATATACCGATCAGCACCAACATTAAAGCCACCTGCCTAATATTGTGTAGGTCCCCCTTGTACCACTAAAAAAGCTCTTTCCCATCAGGCATAGACTCCACAAGACCTCAGAAGGTGTCCTGTGGTTTCTGGCACCAAGTTGTTAGCTTCAGATTTTTTAAGTTCTGTAATTTGAGTATGGGCCTCCATGGCTCAGACTTGTTTTTTCAGCACTTCCCACAGATGCCTGATGGGAGTGAGATATGGGGAACTTGGAGGACAAGTCAGCACCTTGAACTCTTTGTCATGTTCCTCAAACCATTCCTGAACATTTTTTGCAGTAGGGTGCACTATCGTGCTGAAGGAGGTCACTGTCTTCAGGGAATACCGTTGCCATGAAGGTGTGTACTTGGTCTGCAACAATGTTTAGGTGTCAAAGTAACATCCATATGAACGCCAGGATGCAAAGTTTGCCAGAACAATATTGCCCAGGGCATCACACAACCTCCACCAGCTTGCCATTTTCTCCTAGTGCCATTTCTTCCCTACTTAAACGACGCATACGAACACAGCTGTCAACATGATGTAAAAGAAACATGATTCATCAGACCAGGACACCTTCTTTTATTACTCCAAGATTCAGTTGCGGCGCTCATGTGCCCACTGTAAGCGCATTGAGCAGTGGGCAGGGGTCAGAATGGGCACTCTCACCAGTCTGCGGCTACACAGTCCCATATGCAGCAAGCTTCGATGCATTCTGTGCTCAGACACCTTTCTATCATAGCCAGCATAACTTTTTCAGCAGTTTTTGCTACAGTATCTCTTCTGTGGAATTGGACCACTCGAGCTTGCCTGCGCATCCTTGAACCACTTTTGATAGGTACTAACCAATCTGTTTTCAGTTGCGTATCATCGCGCTAAAGACAGTGAATTATGTGAGGAAAAGCTATCTCGAGTCAGGCTGAATACCGGAGTTGGTTAGGTGCTGTATCAAATCCCTCCGGAGGGCGAATCCCACACTGGTAAGCGGTGCGAACTTTTGATTGTCAGACTGCTATTTGGGATTAAGCTAACAGGATCTCACCCCACTGACTAAGGATATCGGTCAGAGTGTGTGTGAATTATATCCTAATTGCTAACTCTCTATTTGGAATTCAATTATACGGGGCTTTTTATTATTGGAAAAGGAACAAAGCCATTACGTGTGGTATATACCCTGACAAATTGTTTCTGTCTTAGCCTCGTGATTTCGGGATGTTGCCGACTCCAGCATGACACGAGCTCGTAACTATATGTGGATTGGATTTTTAACTGGACATTTTTTTCATGTTGTGATCCTTTTTGAGATTTATCAATTTCTGTGGCCACATGTACTTATGTATTTTTTGTAGTTATTGCAGTACTGAATGTCTGATTATTTTATTTTTTAACTGTGTACTCCAATTTGATTTTCTCAATATAAGGGTGATATGTGTATATGATGAAATTGGTTTAATATCCTTTACTTTTTATATTCAAATAAATTTGAACTGAGTTTTATATTAGAGAAAAAAAAATTTCCTTCTTCCTTGGCAGATACCTTTGTCATTTTTGTTATATATATATATATATATATATATATATATATCAATTAGTTTCTCAGCAGCGCTGCGAAACTCTTTTGTTCTCGAAACTCTGTTTGTCCTCTTTTGTTCCTTTTTTGTACTAACCAATCTGTAGAACAAACCAGGTTTCAAATGCAGGAAAATAATTACACTTCAGCATGCAGACTGCAAGCACTGATGAATTTGCAAGCTATGGTTAAATGCTCATACAACCTGACCTCAAAGTGATACAGAAGCAAAATCCAAATGTGTGGTTAACCATGCAGTACAGGATTCAATGATTACAGGTATTTGACTTTCCCAGGGTTTTAGTGGCAGCAAGGATACTGATCAATTACCAATAATCTGGCAACTGTGAATTGATAAGCTTTTGAATCTCCCAATTCCCTTCATCGTCATCAACCTTTATTTATATAGTGCCAGTATATTGCATAGCGCTTTACAGTTGGAAACAAACACAGTAATAGACAAACTGGATATAACAGATAAAGAGGTGAGAGGGCCCTGCTCGCAAGCTTACAATCTATGAGACAATGGGAGTTGGATACATGAGGTTATGTCAACATATTGCATTTTGGTCTAGCCAGATAGCAAAGGTAAAAAAAAACCAAAAAGGGATTAGTATGCTATATGATCCAGTCACACAACAATGTTTGTCAGAGGGTTGTTGTCTTGTGTGGATTGTGTAACGGATGATAATAGGGTAATCTAGAGAGGTTAAGATGGTGGCTGAAGAATATTATAAGCTTGTCTGAAGAGGTGAGTTTACAGAGTATGCTTGAAGGTTTGTAGACCAGAGGAAAGTCTTATTGAGCGAGTGAGGGAATTTCATAGAGTGGGTGCAGCCCGGAGAAAGTCCTGCAACCGGGAATGGGAGAATGTAATGAGAGTGGATGACAGACGCAGATCTTGTGCAGAACGAAGTTGTCGAGTTGGGAGATATTTTTAGACAAGTGAGATGTATATTGGTGCAGCTTTGTTGATGGCCTTGTAGGTTAGTAAAAGTATTTTATTGGATTCGGTAAAAAACAAGCAACCAATGTAGACAGACAGTTATTCAGCAGAGGAATAACTATATGAAAGGAAAATAAATCTAGCCGCTGCGTGCAAAATAGATTGTAGGGATTTGAGTCTGTTTTGGGGAAGACCAGTAAGGAGGAAATTGCAATAGTCAATGCAGTAGATAAGTGCATGAATTTAGCTTTTTTGCAGTGTCTTGTGTAAGATATGTGCGTATTCTGGAAATGTTTTTTAGATATATGTAACATGATATAAATATAGAGTCGATGTGGGGAACAAAGGATAGTTCTGAGTCAGGAATCACACCTAGGCAGCGAGCTTGATGGGTGGAGTTTAAGGTCATATTGTCAACAGAAATAGAAATATCAAGTATGCTTTTGTTGGTGGGTGGGAACATTATTAATTCTGTTTCAGAAAGTTTGAGTTTGAGTTGGCGAGAGGACATCCAAGATGAAATGGCAGAAAGACAGTCAGTAACACAGGACAACACAGATGTTGAGATATCAGGAGAGGATAGATAAATTTGGGAATCATCCGCATAGAGATGAAACTGAAATCCAAAGGCATTTATTTGTTTTCCAAGATAAGTGGTATAGATGGAGAACAGCAGGGGACATAGCATTAAACCTTGTGGTACTCCAAATGATAAAGGAAGCGGAGCATAAGTGGATCCAGAGAAATTGACACTCAAAGAGCAAATAGAAAGGTAGGATGAGAACCAGGATAGGACAGTGTCTTGAAGACCTAGGGATTGTAGTGTCTGTACGAGAAGAGAGTGGTCAACAGTGTCAAATGCAGCAGAGAGATTCAGGAGAATTAGAAGAGAGTAATGCCATTTTAGCAGTGATCAAATCATTGACAATCTTAGTCAACACAGTCTCTGTGGAGTGTTGAGAACGAAAGCCAGACTGAAGAGGATCCCATAGGTTGTTTGCGGAAAGGACGCTTGTGAGGCAAGTGTAGGCAAGTCTCTCTAGAAGCTTGGAGAGGCATGGGAGCTGAAAGATGGGACAGTAATTTGAGAGTTTGCGTCAGAATTTTTTTTTCAGAAAAGGAGTAATTACTGCGTGCTTGTATAGTGATAGAAAGATGCCAGTAGAGAGCAAGAGATTACAGATTTTAGTTAGAGGTGGAATGAGCACAGGAGACATGGATCTACCAATTGTGAGGGAATAGGATCAAGAGGAAAGGAAGTAGAGTAGGAAGATAAGAAGAGAGTAGATACTTCATTTTTATTTGTGGGGTCAAATGAAGAGAGGGTGTCAGATGGTGCTGGGAAGAAATTGAGCTGATTGCTTTGAGGAAGAGGATACCATTTCTAGTCTGATCTAATCAATCTTGTCCTTGAAGTAGGAAGCAAGATCCTGTGTACTGATAGTAAACAGAGGGTTTGGGGATAGAGAAGAGATTTAAATGTGTTTAAAAAGGCGTGTGGGGTTAGAAGCCTGAGCATAGATGAGAGATTGGAAGTATGTTTGTTTTGCAGTGTCCAAAGCATTTCGATAGGAGTGATAGATAGAAGTATATGTGAAGAAATCATTCGAGGTATGAGATTTATGCCTGTGTTGTTCTGCTTTACGGGAGTTTTTAAGATTTTGTGTTACTTTAGTGTGCCATGGCTGACATTGATGTCAACGTGTAGTATGAAGAGTCACTTGATCAAGGGCTTTTGCTATGGTTTGGTGAAAATGAGGTACTGCTATCTCAGGGGAGGAGAATGTAGAGACAGGGGAGAGAAGGTGTTGGGAGAAAGGTGAAAAACTGCTGAAGTTAAGATTTCTGCAGATATGAGGAGGCTTGGTGGAGTTTGACAGCTGGAGGTTACAGCAGTGGGGGTGAGCATGTAGCTGATAAGGCGATGACGTCATCAAGGTTTTCCCTTGATGACATCATCACTCATAATCCAAAGGAGAGAAAAAGGAATGACCTAAACAAGCACTCCAGGTACATGTAAATAATTAATTAAAACATAGTTTTTTTATTGATATGCATTAAAAAATGGTACATATATATATGTTTTAATTAATTATTTACATGTACCTGGAGTGCTTGTTTAGGTCATTACTTTTTCTCTCCTTTGGATTATATGTATACATATATGACCTTAGCACCCCCTCACACAATTATACATACTTACTAGTGAGGTAGGGTACTATCTTGTGCGGAGCGGTTTTTCCCTGTTATCCCTCCCCCCCCATCTTTCCCATGATATGA
This sequence comes from Mixophyes fleayi, assembly GCF_038048845.1. Taxonomy (NCBI): domain Eukaryota; kingdom Metazoa; phylum Chordata; class Amphibia; order Anura; family Limnodynastidae; genus Mixophyes; species Mixophyes fleayi. The sequence continues at coordinate 248,909,204 of NC_134403.1, read as the reverse complement.
CATCATCACTCACCTGCAGCAATATCTTCAATCTGTCCGCAGATACTGCAAAAGTACAGGACTGGTATTTCCGAGTTTTCTTTAATAAACTTCTCTCAACGGGTAAGGCTTTTTACTCCTTCGATTACTTGTTTAAGCAACATGTGCTATGATTTGTGACACTTCTTCCAAATTCTACAAAAGATTATTAGAGTTCTTCCTTGCTCATAAGTGTTTTTATCACTGGCTCCGAGACTCTCTTCTCTCTAAGTAGCCCAACTTAATCCGCATACCATTAAAGCTAGTTGCTTCAGAAAAATTGGATCTTGATGCAGGAGATGTGGACAAATAGGCAGAGACCATGGTTGTACCTGCAGTATTTCCCAGGCTGTTGGAAACCACAGACGATATGGCCAAAAAGGAAGGATTGCCATCACTTCTGCTCTCTTTTATTTTTTTTAGCTTTTTTAGGATGCAAGAAATGAGTGAAAATGGAACGAAGACATACTACAGGTGAAACGTCTATGGACCTGTCAAGATGCCTATTCCCTCTGTCCCTGGAGTTTTATGTCAAGAGAATAATCTAGGTACCTTGCTGACAATTAAGTCTTCAAATTAAATTAAGAACTCCATTTCATCATATTCTCCGATATGATTTATGTTATAATGGTAGTATAAGATATTAAATAATGATTGGAGTGATGGTTTCCTTGACTATAACAGAGCCAATTGAGATGGACTTCTGTTACTGGATAACTTAACAAATAAGAACAAATTTCTGCTTGTTTTGACATGCTGTGACATGATCATGTGACCGGGAATTATCTTAGATAAGCCATAACATGTTCTATCAGCTGTTATTTGTTTTCTGTGATTTTTTTTATTTATTATAATTAAAAACTACTTTTCAATATGCCCCCTCTAAATAGTTTAAATAAAGATTTCTTATTGTCACACCACCCTAAATAAAATATGAAAAAAGATTATATTGCAAAGTGGAGGTTATTGATCTTTTTTTTTTTTCCCCGATTATTAGAAACTGCTTTTTAGAACAAAGTTTAGAAACTTTATTGTGATGGGATAAGTTGAGTTTTTATCCTGTTCACAATCCAGCCATGCTGTTACAGAATGGCTACCACTTGAGCTTTTCTGCAGTTGACAATATGCTTCGAACTCCCCATAAGCATGTTGTCTAAATAGGGACATAAGATAACCCCTCACTTTCTTAATTCTGCCACTAGAGTAACTAGTTCCTTGTTAAAAGTTCTCAGAGGTGGCACCAGGCCAAGGAGCAGGCAGGTGAGTTGAAAGTGTTGACCCATGACCCAGCGGAATCTCCTGTGATGAATTGAAATAGGGAAATCAAAATAGACATTCTGAAGGTCTAAAGAAGTTAGTAAATGCCCTTTGCTAATGGTCATTAGGATAGAATTCACAGATTGCAAGTGAAAGTGCCTGACGAGGACAAATCAAATAGCATGCATAAATTTATCCCCAATAATCAAGGTCCCTTCAAATAGGAGACTGTCTAGATAATTCTTTGACTGAGTGTTTGCTGCCCGAGAGCGCAACTAGAACGCTCTTCTAGCCACCGCTGCTAATGTCATAGGCCTTGCAGAATAGGCAATGGTGTCCAAAGATATTTCACACAAACATTCTATGCCTCTCTGCATTGATGTACCAGAAAAACTACCATTCTTACTGTAATCCTCAAAAGGAGATTTATGAGCCTCTGTGCAGTTACCTTGTCATCCATGCCCATAACTTGTATATATGGTTTGAGCAATATGTTCACATTGTGTAGATTAATCATTCTAGGTGTTGTTTAAACTCCCCAGATTAATTATTAGTTTTCTAAATTTCCTTAATAATCCCACTGTGACTGAGCATCTATCTTCAAATTCCATACTTGCAGAGACCTTGCTCTCTTTAGCCCTTGTATAGCGCACAGATCATAACTTAAGCGCTTACCTAGAGCACGTGCCCTTCAGTTATAATGGAACTTGGATAGCTCCATTATTGGCAAGCTGGGGTCTTCTCCCTGGAGCCAAAATCAGCAAGGGTAAGAAGCCAAACCCTGATGCAGGGTTCCTGGAAACTTTTTTAGGCAGGATATTTAAAGAAAACTCTCCTGCCCTAGGTAGGCAGGAGTAGGTTGAGCCCCTCTCTCCCTGGCAGCTCATTCACACGGTGAAGGACACGCTCCCTTGCCACTAGCAAAAGTCTGTATTGATTACCACCTGCTAGGTTAGACTAAGACTATATAAAAGCTGTTTTCCATGTATTGTCGTAATCATTATTTGGCAGCTTCACACCGCTATGCTAGACTCATTATAGGGTTTTTTGATACCAGGATAATAGGCTTTGTGTCGGTCAATTCCGATAATTCTAGTGGTTCCGCTTAGTACTTCAGTGGTCACATACTATGGTGGGATATTCCACTAATTTGGAACCACCACAGAGATATGAGCGCAAGTAGATGTTAGGACTCTAAATACCAGTGGGTCATTCCAACAATTTTGGACCTCTATATAGTGATATTATGAACTCAATGAGATGCTATGGTTAATAGAGCTCTCCACTACAATTATTTAACGGTAAGGACATCTCCCCCGTGTCACAGGGAACAATATTTTGTATGTTTACACACTCCGTTGGTGCGTTCGGTGGATGTAACCTATTGAGATCATATACTGTTCAAACACCATTCTTGTGACAAGATATATAAAAATAAATAAAAAAACAAAAAATAAATAAAATTATTTTTACACTGATGCCTACACCACATACAAACTCATATTTTGGGTTGTGTGATAGAACAATATTAGAATAAGAAACTGGGGCATGAGTCCATATCTTATTAAACCTTTATGTGGATTAATAGGAAAGACAGATTGATTTTCCTGTGCAATTATATTTTGGTTGGGTCCATCTCTATAAAAAGGTATAATTACATATTGGTCTTTTTCCAATAACCTAGTTTCATACCACGTTTTATTCACAACAAGCCTATCCTAATTTTTCCTTTCTTCCCCCCCCGCCCCCCAATATAATGAAGGCGATACCAATGATTCCCAATATGTGATATTTGTGCACATATTGTAAGAAATAACTTCTAGTAGTGTGTGGAATTAATACTAACCCCTGATTGATACAACAGTGACTGTACATATTACAGGGAATCTCGGTGAGATTGAATATATTAGTTAACCTGGTCTAATATGAAATCTCCATAATAATTTAATTGGAGATCAGACCAATTATTATTGATACAGCTATATATTCATTAAACCAGGAAATTTACCAGCAATTGTGACCGGCTCCCCCTATGGGTCAATTTTTATTATTAACACTTTATTTCTATCCTTTGCACTACTATATAATTTAAATTCGCCTATTCTGATCTGGATATTTGTCTAAACTTTAAGAAATGTATCAATAAAATTGATCTTATCTCTATATAGTAAATCATCAATAAAGTTGATTTTGTTTATATATAAAAATCTTTGTGGACAGGAGTGCCTCACATACTACTTTGTTCGGTTGATATCAATCATCATCTGACCCCCCCTCCCCCCCCTTTTCTTACTTTCTATATCCTGTGACCAACAGAATAAAACTTTCATTCTAATCTGTTCACCAGCTGTCCTGTGTTGAACCCAGCATGTCTGTGTCAACGCTTTGCCCGCTACCCAGCAGTCCTGATCCGTAGTAAGTGGTCAGCAAGTACCAAGTAACCCACAGCAAAGGTGCTGTAGCAGCTATACCAGAAGTGACTCCAGGTGCCAGTGAAGGAGTCTGGTGGTGGCAGCCTATCCTCCTACAACTATTGGGGAGCTGCAATTCAGTCAGTGTCTGGTGGCAAGGTGATGCCAGTAGGAGTGGTCAGTAAAAGTCAGTTACTGATTGTTTTTTCACAAGCATGCCCATAAACTAACATCCTTTCTCCCCAAAGATGGGTGGCAAAGTAAGCCCATCTGGTCACAAACTAGACAGGAAAAGATGCATTGGAAGAGAAGATGCATTATATTCTGGCTGCAGGCAATTTTATTTAACATGTCTACCTAAACTAGAAGGGAATTTACCCATTGTAATGAATGCCATGGACAATTAGAGGAAAATAACACAAAAAGCATTTATGTAGTGTCATATAAACACTACAACAAAAATATAAGTAATGAACTTATTGGAGCATAACAGTGAATATTTCACATACACATAGTAATTAACAAAACAACTTTTAGCTATTTTTGTATGCTAGGTATGGGAATTTAGTTAATGTACGCAAACACCTACCATTGCCAGCCAGACTCCCACCATCCTTCAGTACCACCCCTTGCTAATTCACCACCTCAGGAAGGCAGACAGAATCATGTCACAGATATTCTGTATGTGGAGATGCCTGGAGTACGTCACCAGAGTTCTGATTTTGGCACACCTTTCTTCTGACAAACATCTGGTTTTGCATGGTGTCCATTTGAACTCAGAATCCTTATATGTTGCGTTCAGAAAAGATGGCCCCTTTGTCTCCCAATAGCCCATATCTGTCTACCAATATGTCCTCCCCAACAAATAAAACTGGCGTTTTTAACTACTAAGTTTCACATTAATACACCATGCAATCATTAGCAGGAAGCAGTTTCTTAATTGGACCATTTTATTTTAACATACTAAAATAAAGAGACTCACTTTTTTCAGCAAAGTCTGAAATTTATTTAAAATTTCATTAACAGGCATTGCAAATCAGGCAGGACTCAAACATGATTAAAAGTTCTATTCCCAACCCCCATTTCACTATAAAAACCATTAATATATCCGTAATATGGCAGATGTTTCACATTCAGAGGATGGAGACTACCTCAGACAGGCCCCACTGTCATTTGGTCAAAGGAGAGAAAAAACAAAACCCTGGGCACTGTAAGGGCTTCAATAGCTGCCTATCTTCAGATTGGAGGACGGGTTAAAATAAAATGCGAATTTCATGGAGGGAACAAAGATTTAGAGCAAGGCTTACAGCAGGTATAAGTGATGGTCATACTGCCAATGCCACTCCTCACCCATTAAAAAAAAATAAAAAAAGTTCCACAAAGCATGTGCCAACACAGCTTAAAATAAAGTAAAACAAAAGTTCTGCATGGTTATAAAACTTGATAAAAAATAGTATTTCAAACTGTACAGTCACCAGAAGTACACAGTTATTAAAAATTCACACCGCTCACTTAGCATCCCCAGATGCCTCTGCTTTCTGTGCCTTGGGGGAAAAAAAAAAAAGCCATTACTTTTTTACTCAATCAAGAGTTTCAGAAAGAAAATTATTTTGTAAAACCGTACCTGATCTGACTTTGCCTCTCCATTTTCTGCAGCATTGCTGACATCTTTTCCAGAGTCTGCCTTTCCTTTCTTGCCTTTGGGAGCTTTGTCAACTTTCTATTAGAAAGAAAAAATAGCTAATAAATAAACTTAGTAATGTTGTTTTAGATGTGGGGTTAAGTGTCCATAGTACTGTACATTTGTTCCAGGGTATGATCTGGACAATTACTGGGCAAATTGCAGTGATTTTGTAGTTAACCAATTGTTTCTCACTGTGTGGTGCCAAATGGCAACATTAGTCTAGCAGCACTGGATCCCTCATAATGGTTAAGAAAAAAGCAATGTATCAACAAAGACAATATACTAAGGGATACCTTAGTCAATAGGTAGGGAAGGATGTTTGGTCTAGAATATTTTAAAACCTACTTGGATAATCCAGCACAGAAATATGTTAAGAGGCTTACCGAGGACTTTTACAAGTAACAATTACATGGAAAAATAAAAAAAAAATCAATGTGGTAGGCTATAATGTCAGAATTGACCATGTTCCGTGTCTTCAGACTGCTATTAATGATTGATCGTTCTGCCATGAAATGTACTAATTTGAGCTGTATTTTGCTGTGCCAAAGCTCTGATCCTCCACATGACATGCCTGTGTGTGACTGGTAATCATATTTTGAAACCTCCAGAGATAGTTTTGAAAAAAAAAAATACAAATTATGTGAACATCCAAAAAAAAAAAAAAAAACCCTACAAGCTTCCTCAAAAGATACTTAACTTGAAATTTAAAGAAAACACCCTCCTGTGTGGGATTGCAGCTTTAAAGACCAACAAGTTGAGTCACAGAAGGCATATACATTACAAATATCAACCTCAAGTAAGTAAAGTGATCCTACTAATGTTAAATAAATCTTACCCAATAAATGGTTGCACAATAAAAGCTTTTATCTGTCTTAGAAAGACGTTTTAGCTTCACCTGACCAGTGAGATATTCTGGAATAGTTTAGCATACCATCAGAGTAAGAGCAAGTGACCACAGTGCATAAGTTAGTAGTTTCTAAAATTACAAATGCCCTTTTCCTCTTGATGGACCATTTGATGCTTTTACATTTACCACCCTCCTTATGAAAGACATAGTCCATCTGTAGCAGAACAGTGTTCAGAAAGTTGAACCCCCCCCCCCCCACACACACACTATAACCTACTTGGATCTTAAGTTCTAAATTGATTTTAGTACCCATATATTTATGTTCACATTAGATTGCAAAGGAGTTTTCTACTTGCCTTTGGAGCAGCTGCTTTCTTCGGTTTGTTCTCTTGTTTGGAAGGAGCAGGCTTCTGAAAAGTAACAAAACTGCTATAAAAAAAAGTATACTGTAGATTACAATTTACGTACACAAAGCAAAAGTATACTTACAGAAGACAAACGGGCAGATCTCCTCTGTGGCTAAACAAAGACAAACAAGAATTATAAATATGCATAGCCACAACCCGCCAACCCTCTCCCAAATTGCTTCTATTCAGGGTAAGATAAACCCTTCAACTCACCTCATCTTTTGCTTTGCTCTTCTCCACCTTGGAGTCTCCGTCAGCCTGAAAGTTAAAAATGAGAAGCTAGGTTGTAATAGATTATAACTGCTTAAAACTTAATTCAGACTGCAATCAACTATACTAATATTTGCATTAGTTTCATTTGTTACAATTGAGCTCACAAAACCTTAATGAACATTGTGAAACTATTATGCACACAAAAATGAGAAATGACCCATTGAATAAAATAATTGCTACATGAAGAAACTTGATTTCAGCAAGTTTAACTAAAACCACCATCAGCAGTCTGTTTATGTATGAGTTTCTGAAAATTGAAAGTTTGTCCTAATGGAGACTAATAACCCGTTCACACTGCCTCAAAAAAAAAAAAAAAAAAAAACACAGGTTATTGCTGGGTAAAGTATCTGTGTGAATAGGTCCTCTGCTAATTCCCAGGTCAAATTAAACCCGGGTCTTTTGAAGGTTATTCCTGGGTCTGACCTGGGTAGCCTCCAGTCTCAACAGTGAGATCCAGGTTTTTCAACCACTCACCGAAACCTATTGTAAAGTAAAAACAAAAACATCACAAGAGGAGCCAATCAAAGCTCCTCTTGTGATGTTGCCAGGGAGACCTGTGTCATGTTCTCAGCTCTGTCTACCTAGGAATTTGCTGGGGTCTCCTGCACATAACCAGGCAATATCCCATGTTCATAAACCCAGGATATTCCCAGGGCAGCAGTGTGAAAGTTGTATAACTTAACTACTCCATCTATTTCTTGGTTTGATTGAAATCTTATGCAAGTTCTACTTAAAAAGTCTAAACTATCTTTTGTACTTTTAAGTAGCAATGCACTTGAGATTCTCAACAGTGGAATCTACCATGAACATATAAGGAATGTGACAAGTGTGCCATTTGATTCAGAGGCACAGATCTCTGAAGTGGGATTTAGAGTCATCAGTGAATTCTACAGCTGCAGACAGAAGATGACTTCATCAAACTGCATTTGATGAGGTCATTAAAGCAGTTGCAGATTGTTATTAAAGAGCATGCACTCTTTAAAGCATCTAAGGCCTCCGTGCCCCGTTTGCATGATTAAACACAGGCTACACATTGCATTTCCAATGTATGGATATTTTACAACAGGTAAAAAGTCTTGCACGTGCAATTAAGGGACTCCATATTACAGCTTCCTTGTGTTTTCGAAAACTAAGTGCACCCCATCTATAGTTACTTATTTTTCCGTTCCCAATAGTAAGATTTTTTGCTATTCTAGTGACCAACCTTTTGTAGATCAGCTCACAGCATATTTTATATATACATTATTTCCCACACTGCCTTATGAACACTTTTCCAGCACCCAATCGTCTCTAGGACGCCACAAGTTTACTATAGATTCTGAAAATGGCAGCTGTGTTACAAAATACAGATCTAGATATAACGATGGAAACCGGCCGTCTTTCGTGGCCTTGATATTTCTCATCAAGATGGGCAGAAACTGTAAGATAAAACTTCTGTTTGTCGAACACTATGGTCTCATGACCTGTAACTATGTCTTTTGCCATTAGACAATGCAATTAGTTACATCACGTAAACAGACGTTTTAAGGCAATCGACCATTCTCCCACGAAAACAACTGCCATCAGAAGAGGCTAGAGGAGCGCTGCAATTACCAACACGTTCAAGATCAAATTGCGAAGTTTTATAATGAAAAATAATCAGCACTTTAGTTATTGGCAGCAAAACTTTAGCATCATCCCTTCCATCGTGTAATTAAACCCTCACGTTTATGGCTATAAGCCATAGGGAGCCCCTCCCGCTATGGTTCGCGCCCTTGTTTTGGCGGAAGCTCCGCCCCTTCCATCGTAGTACTTTCCCGCGCCTTCCAGTTTAAACGATTGACTAATACACAGGTCTATTTAACACACAGTATACATTAAATGCCAGAGCACAACTTATACCTTACTAAACGTACATCCAACAACCACTACTCCCCTTGCCATCTCCGCCATTATGGTGTCAGTCTCTCTCCCTCCCCTTCCCAGTTCTCGCGCACAGTCTTCTTTTTTGTGCAAGGCTACAAAGAAAGGCTACAGCTGGTTTTCTAATCCTTACCTTTCGTTTGGGCATTATTGATGTCTAATTGGCAAACAAAGCAGACAAACCGATAATTCTGAGATTCTTTGTAGCAAATGAAACAAATCCCGTCTCTGTTCGCTTCTTTTATACCCGGTCCGGAACTCGACCGGTCAAATCCGGATCCCACTCACTGCTGTCGCTGATTGGCTGTCCCATGACATGTGGGTTGACCAGTCTAGGCGGGAGATGGGAGGGGACTGTGAGCGCGCCGGGATCGCGTGGCCGAGCGAGTGAAAAGGGCGCGCAGCGGAAAGTGATAGGGGAAGGTATATACAGCAGTGTATAGCCGCCCTGCAAAGGCAGCGGGAGGTGCATGACGAACACAGGGAAAGGAAATACATAAATATCAAGGTTGCAATGGAACGGTCACATTTTTAACTTGTATGTTATTATTAACAGCAAACACTTTCCTACCAGTTTCGAAAACTGAATTGAAACAATGGTAAGCTGTAGCGTTTGTTTTGCAAGAAAAAACTTGAGCCATATAAGTGATCACAAGTAGTACAGTTACATTAACGTTGAGAACACTGAAGTTTATATTTCAATGGGCATCTTGATTAAATGTAAATGCCTCTAAATTGTGTACGCTTGAAACAAAAAGCAAGATAAAAACAAGTTCTACTTTCGTTTGCCAGACTAGGGGGCACATTTAACAAATGACGGTATTGCACTATCGTGCACTTACCGTGAAAATAGGTGAAGGAAGTCTGCAATTGATATTTAAGACAGCTCCGTTCGCCTGTTCAATCTCCCAAAACATTAATTTTCGCTGCAGTTCGTTTTTTCTAACAGTCACCATACAACAGTATGGTGACTGCTCGGGGCCGGCATTTAACAAGTTCCGAAAAAACAAATTTTTCGGAAACTTGTAATGTAAATGTACGCCAGCTGAAGCTGGCGTACATCATCAGAACTGTAACATGTTCTTTTCTTCCTCGTTATGTCCAGCTCTGCTCCGGAGAGCAGAGCTGGACAGCGCATGTGTGGAGGGATCACATGATCCCTCCCTGTCACTCACAGCTCAGGGATCTGTGTGCGCATGTCCAGTTCTTGGAACTGGATATGCGCACTTGAAGAGTGAGGAGAAGACCTGAAGACAGCGCTTCCGAAGAGGGGGGTAAGTATGTTTTTTTTTATCACTGAAACAGCAGTTTTTCGGAACTGCTGTTTCTCTGCACGGCTGTACATAAATGTGAGAAGTAGTTCAATCATCATTGCGATAAGGATTGAAAACTACTTTTCACTTTATGTGAATAATGATAAATGTGCCCCTAGATTATAATACAATGTGTTGTTGCTTTCAAGAAAAAACTACAGCATAACCTAGAAATGGTTGAGCAGTGCAAGATAAAATGTTTGTGATCAGGACTTACAATATAGTCTGGATAGTAAATATCTGCATGTTCCACAATAATGGTAATAGGTTAACTAAACTTCACATTTACCAATGGTTTGTGTGATACTGAATGGAATAGTAACCAAAAATGTTTATACTAAACTAATTATGTTATATCTTCTTTCTCCTCTGTAGTAGTAGTGAAAAGTAGATTAGCCTGTTAGGATGGTGTTTTGTTATTCTATGCAGTTTATGGATTAATACACAAAGCCTGGACAGGGCCGTCTTTCCGACTGGGCACGATGGGCAGTTACCCCAGGGGGCCAGTGGACAAGGGGGCCTGAGGCAGGACTCATTAAAAAAGAAAAAAAAAAAACTTACCTTTTGCGGTCAGGTGAGTATCCGATTCACTCCCTGGTCCCCTCTTCAATGATGCGCTTGCAGTGAATGTCGGGCGTGAAGATGTCATCATGCCCGATATTCAGTGCGAGCACAGCATGAAGGAGCGCAGAACAGTGACAAAGAACAGAAGAGGATTTGACTCATAGAACAGGGCGATTGAGAGGCAAATTAAGGGGGATTTGAAAAAAAAAGTGATATGTATAAATATATATAATTATACACACACATATACATATCTATATATCTATCTCTCCCTCTATATATATATATATATATATATATATATATATATATATGTCACTCACCAGACTTCTAGACCTAGAGTTGGGCCAGTTGTCCCTCTGCCGGTAACTGCTGTGCCGCGGCGTATGTGCAGATCAAAAGGGCTTTTTATAACCTTTCCTTTATTGGTATTGGCTATTCATTAGCCTTTTCCTTATTTAAGGCATCCCTGACCCCTCTTGATTCTCACCTCTTCGTGTCAGCTGTATACTCCGTCCCTGTGACTGCCGTTACTCTGCATTCCAGCTTCAGTGCACTGGTCTCCGTGCTTTTCACCTGTTGGCCGGATACTTCTTAGTCACATCTGTGTTAAACCTGCCTCCCGCTGTATGCTGTAGTGACCGCTGCTTCTCACCTGTTGGCCGGATACTTTTAGCCACATCCTTGGTAAACCTGTCTCCCGCTGTATGCTGTAGTGACCGCTGCTTCTCACCTCTTGGCCGGATACTTCTTAGCCACATCCGTGGTTCACCTGCCTCCCGCTGTATGCTGTAGTGACTGCTGCTTCTCACCTGTTGGCCGGATACTTCTTCGCCACATCCGTGGTAAACCTGCCTCCCGCTGTATGCTGTAGTGACCGCTGCTTCTCACCTGTTGGCCGGATACTTCTTCGCCACATCCATGGTAAACCTGCCTCCCGCTGTATGCTGTAGTGACTGCTGCTTCTCACCTGTTGGCCGAATACTTTTTAGCCACATCCGTGGTAAACTTGTTTCCTTCTGTGGGCTGTAGTGACTGTTACCTCGCATCTGTTGGCCATCTTTCATGCTATCAGTATTTATCTACCTCTGGCCGATTACCATAATAGTGTTGTATTTCTTTTATTGGATTATCTCATTTTAGCCTCATTGGGATAACATTACCTTTGTTTGTTTATTCTATAGTTTATGTCTCATTAATTCCCCTGGCCGGACAAGTGTCGTTACCATCATCATACATATATATATATATATATATATATATATATATATATATATATATATTTACGCTCTCTTGAGTATCTTCATATCGCTACTATTGTCTACTACATATATTTAGCTGTATACCGTTGCTCTGCTGCACTCTCTTGAGGACCGCGACCTGCTTAGTGACGCTGCGAAGACCAGTTACTGCGTTAGACTCCGCGCCTCGAGAATATTATTATTATTATCTTTGACTTATAAGGCGCCACAAAGGGTCTGCAGCGCCATACATTACATATACAGAAAACAGAACAAAGTCACAACATGATACAAAAATATATACAAACACAGGTGACCAGGTAAAGCAAATCAGATTATATCTAAAAGATAGTGAAAGGGATGGTAGAAATCAGCGAGAAGAAGGCCAAAGCTTAAGAAAACAGGCCAAGAGGTACAGAGGGTGAATGAGCAGTAGAAGGAGCACACAAGGAAAGAGGGCCCTGCTCATGAGAGCTTACATCCTAAAGGGAAAGGGGAGACACAAAAAGGGTGGTATTAACTGGGGGAGAGAGCCTGGACAAGGAAGTTAGGAGGACTGAGACTTGAATAAAGAAATTAGTCTTAAGGGCACGCTTGAAGCCTTTGAGAGTAGATGCTAACCTGATGGAACGTGGAAGATCGTTCCACCGCAGGGGAGCAGCCCGGGCAAAGTCCTGAAGACGAGAGTGAGAGGAGGTGATCAATGAAGTAGTGAGGCGGCGGTCACAGGCAGAGCGGAGTGGGCAGGTAGGAGTGTAGGTAGAAATGAGATTTGAGATGTAGGGAGGGGAAACTAAGAGCTTTAAAAGTGAGGGTGAGGGAGACTAAGAGCTTTAAAAGTGAGGGTAAGGAGTTTAAATTTAATTCTGTAGGGTATGGGGAGCAAATATAGTGACTGTTGGAGGGAGACTGCAGATACAGAGTGGCGGGAGAGAAAATTGAGGTGGGCAGCAGCATTGAGGATAGACTTAAGAGGATCAAGGTGAGAATCAGGTAGGCCAGAGAAAAGAAGGTTACAGTAGTCAAGGCGAGAGATAACAAGCGAGTGAACAATGGTTTTCATGGCTTCCGTGGTGAGAAAGGGACTTATCTTGGATATATTCCGAAGGCACATTCGACCATTTCAACAATTCCGAAGGACAAAGATAGAGTGAAAGAGGCAGTGAAAGCCTCAAAAGGATTTAAAGCCATCATAACAAGGCAGCGGTAAGGCCTCATTCAAGAAATGGAGACGCTACTGGCTATCTGGTTTGACAACCAGATACAAAAAAGAATGCCGATGAGCCTTTTCATAATTCAAGCTAAGGCACGCAGTATCTTTGATACTCTGAAGGAGCGTGAAGGCGAGGAATCACCACACATTTATGGCTAGCCATGGGTGGTTTCAACGGTTTTGTCAAAGATTAAATTTGCATAATATGAGTACCTGTGGTGAGGCGGCAAGCACTGACTTCGAAGCAGCGAAAAAATTTGTTCACGAATTCGATGAAATCATTGAGAAAGGTGGCTACTGTATGGAACAGATATTTAATGTGGATGAGACCAGATTTTATTGGAAAAAAAATGCCGGAAAGGTCTTACATTCACAAGGAAGCAAAGACCATGCCCGTTTTCAAGGCTTTTAAAGATAGGATTATCCTGCTGTTGAGGGGAAATATCGCCGGGTTCAAGTTAAAGGCCTCATTCAAGAAATGTCCCCGGGGTTCAGCACGCACATCACTCCACTGGAACTATAGATGGTATTTTTCAAAGATCCTTGAAAAAGACCTGTTTTTTGAGGGTCGAAATGCGTTGGAAGAAAGGGTTACCAGACTGAATGCCATCAAGATCCCTTAGATACCATCTATAGTTCCAGTGGAGTGATGTGCGTGATGAACCCCGGGGACTTATAACATACTAAGCCTACATTCATCTCCATCTGGTAGGGATTCAAACACACTTGATGTTTCAGTATTTTTACATTTTATTTTTCTATGTACTAAGATGTGCAATAAATATTTATTGTAGTAAACGGTAATACACTAGATTAATTTTTTCTCTTGTATACTCCCACTGGGGAATTATCTGTGAAAAGTCATCAATATATCCATGGGGATTTAAAGAAATTTGATACCAAGCCCTCTATCAATATATATTTTGTAAGTGTTCTCACAGAAGGATTGGTGTGGTGATGGATCCAACACTATAATACATCATTGTGTATAAGCACTACAGGCGAATATATGTATGTTCTCTAGTAAGTTTAATCACATAAGTGAGAAAGAGTGCGGACTCAATCGGTTGAAAATATTTTAAGAAGAAAATTCAAGTTCAAAGTTTATTTATTTTTTAAACTGTATCACACTATGTTATATTTATTTGTTTTTTTATATAATGCATCATTCATCTTACAATATGGAGAAAAAAATTTGAATTATACCACCTCATCATCAGAAAATTTAAGTATATATTTATTGCTGATTTTTGCACATGGCTCATAATTATATAGGTGACTACTCCTAGCTGCGCTGTAATACTCTTATCTATTATATATTCATAACCATTTTTTGGGAACAGTTGTGGTTTTCTTAACAGGATTAGCAGCAGTTAGGATTAGCGCAGTCTATTGCTGGTATTTATCTTTGTCCATTGTAACACTTGGAAAATGATGAAGAAGATGAAAAAATAGTAGAAGTACAAAAGAAGTTCACTTTAAAAGAGTTAGCTGGTGTGTTTTCAAAAGTGAATGCGACTATGTTAGAACTAGAGGCTATGGACCCGAATGGTTCATGAAAGTGAAGCGGAAAATAAATAATGTTTTACTATGATATTGTGAAACTTATGAAGAAAAGAAAAAAATTACAAAACAAACCACACTAACAGAATACTTCCCGAAACCTACACCTAGGACCTCCACTCATACATCTACAGGTCCTTAGATATCCTTGCCATGATCTCCCTGGGCCCTCTTTGTTATAATTGTTGTTGTTTGTACAGCTTTATTGTACACATTTATTTTCTGTTCTGCAAAGTAAAGCAAACTTCGAAATACAGTTTTCTTTAGTCCATATCTTTATTCTGAATCAATAAAAATGATTACAATACATGTATGTGTATATTACAGTACTGTACTCACTTAGCGACCAATTCACTTAACGACCTAGTCGCAGGAATGGATCTAGGTCGTAAAGTGAGGAAAACGTGTGTGTGTGTGTGTGTATATATATAACACAAAAAAGAAGAAAAAAGCGCCAAACATAGTGTGATATTGTGAATTAAAGATAAGCAGAATTCCAAGTGTCCAGATTGGCCACGTACCAGATGTTAATAGTACTCTAGCTTATCTCTCTGAGATCCGGATCTTCTCCCACGGATGGATTATACCTCTGGTCCCATGCATTCAGTGCTAGGACTCAGAAAGAGAGGAAGCAATATAGTGTAGTGCATTTACACAGACAGGTATTTCTCAAGTAAAACAGAATCAGGCTTTAATAGCAATGTATCTATAAAAGAACAAGCAAATGCCCGTCCATAAAATAGAATTATAACAAGCTTATCTGTCCAATAGACCCTCAGATATCCTGGAAACGAGCTCTCTGACCGCAAGGATAAAGAACACTCTCCACCACTGAACAGGATAGACAGAAACCAGCTAGTCCTTTAACGTGTTTCGTCATGAAATGACTTTCTCAAAAGGGTATAGTGTCATAGCTTACAGTCCTCCATTAAATAGTCCCCACATCTAATCCTTGAGAAATACCAATTAGTTGTTTTCAGCAGGTTTGTGAACTTCAGATCCGTCCAATAGCTTTCGCCCGTACCGAGTGACGTCATTTATAGTTCCGACGATAGCACACTTCCTCTCATACGCCAGTGCTAATACTAAACAAGTGCTGGCAAAAAGTAAAATCAAAGCGATATGCGCTATAGCTAATGCACAGCTAAATATACAATCAAGTTAAAATAGTAAAAGTGAAAATATCGAGTCCAGGGCTAAACTTCCACACAAAACAAATGACATCACTTCTGCCCAAAAACGAAGCCCAATAGTATTAGCATTACATAGTAAATTAATGATGCATACTACTAGATACCAATCAACAATACATAAGTATAAAAAAATATATCAGCATATAGCATTAACCTAATCACAGCCCATAGCAATTGTAAACACTTAAAAAGAACAATATACTTTACAAAGCCCTAGTCTATACATAGACCTTCTAACACTAAAATAATACATACAAAATGAATGCCCAAGAAACAAATTAGACTGTTTAGTAAGATGCAGTCAATACACATGGGCTATACTAGCACCCTAATACAACAGAAACAATAATAGTACTTATAACAAAAAGACAAGGAACTAGCCTAATCTATACATAATCATCACTATCTGTACCACATATAACATACCTAGAAAAATTGGATATAAAAAAAAGGGGGGGAAAAACAAGGGGAAAAAAGGAGATAATTAGTAGAAGAACGAAGAACATCAAATAAAAGGCGTTATTTCAAAAGCCTCATTAAGGCCCAAAGGTGCAAGAGTGCCTGTACTAGGATCCTGGGATCCGCCATAATGATACAATGCCTTTGATCTTATTAATAACCAATCTCATTAATTATTGGGATATAATGCAATTTGCGGGTTTTTTTCGTTATTTTAGTCACGTCAAATAATACGCACCCATGACATCTCAGATGTACTTTAGAGGGATTATTTCACTCAACCTTTTGAGGTTTCGCCTAATACCATGCCAACCATAAACAAGGTATCCCAGTTGTTACACTTGCGCATCCCAAACTAGAAATCCGTAAGAGCGACTTACACGATCCCTGTGTTTGACAAGGCTATATATATATATATATATAAATATATATATATATATATATCCTAAATATTACTGTTATGTGCGTATTGTCGCTAACCAATAACGATTGTCGAACCTCGATTTGTGCTCCAAAGCACAAAGATTTATTCGCAAAAAATAGAATAATATGCTCAAGCGAAGTAATAGTAAATACAGCCGTTACTTATCGCAGGCGCTCTGGATCCAGTGCAGTCATTCAATCCTGAAGTCTGGGGACAAGATGTCTGCACTCTGGATCACAAGCTGCCGCTTATATACTCAATCAAATACAGTAATACAATGAAGATGGTATAGCTTGCATCTATTGGTCCGGGTCTAAGGAATGTCCAAGGGGTTGTCAATCATTGGCTGGTTCATCCTAAGGAATCCAAAGGAGGGGGTCATCTCTGCAGGGGGTATGCTCTGCTCTTCCCGCCAGGATTCCTTAGTCTTAAGTAGTTCACAATTCCCTATCATTCATAACTTGCGTATGCACTCTGCGATTCCCTCGCAGAGTGAACCAAACAGTAGGATATGTAACAAGGTTCATTATGATACCACTCATGATGTTATTCCTTCAACCCGTTCCGTGTATTTCACTAATATGCATGTAACTCTGATATAACATATAAATACTACTATATTTCGACATAACTGACTATGTGTTGCAACTACCATTAATGTGTACTATTTTATAAGTATGCGTGTTTGTGCGAATGTATGGTAAAAGACCAATTACTGTTGCTGCCACGTGTAGTGGATGCGTACGCCCTTTCACGCCGTAGCGTGCCCTTGTACGTCGATGCGTACCGTACGCATCTTTTCAGACAAAGACAACCAAGTTTTCTAGACTTTAATTGAAATGACTATCCAATTTGCTGACTTCGACAGCTCCACCCTTTGATAGTGTAATAAACTATCACCCAATCACCGTTTCAAGCTCAGGATTATACAATACTTCTTCACAGACCATGATCTCGGTATCTGGTACCACCCTTTCAGTCTCTTTCTCAGTGTTACTCCTATGAGACCATTTTCCACACTTCAACACAGTAGGAACACATTTGACAACTAAACCAATTGCTAAGATGACACCCAGTATAAGGAGAAGGAGCTTACCTACACTCGCAATCATTTCCTGTACTCACTCCCCCAGACCGGAGAACCATTTTGCTGGGTTCAACCATGAGAACCAACCCGCCACCTTTTCCCCGACCTCATATAACGAAGAATTATGGCTCTTTCAAAATTCCCATTTCAGCTGCAAAATTTCATCCATCTTCCGGTCTATAACCTCTTTAGGGTCATCCGTATTATTAGTAATGTACGTGCAACATTTGACACCGAACTGGGTGGCCAGTGTCACACAGTACCCACCAGTAATAGAGGTGAGGTAATTTAGTACCAGTCTATGTTGCACCAACTCTTTCTTGTACGCTTGTAGCTCCCTTCCAGTATACCTGAAAGTGTCATCATACATCTCCGTGATATTATCTATTAATTTGGCTAGGTCTTGGATATATTTAAAGTTTAATGTTCCCCGAGCGGTCCTGGTGAGATCTAGAGCAACCATAACTTGGAAACCAGCAGTTTCACTAATCAATTTTGTAGCTTTGGGTTCCTCACCAGGAATCATATTTCTCTTGCCACGGTGTTCATACTGTGTGTGTATGTATGGTGGTGATGTAGTCTTGTAAATATCAACCATTTCTTCATGAGTAATAGTCATGATTTCAGGAACCAGTTTAGCTAGGAAACACAAGCCCTTGGAACTCGGAGTCACCCAGGAATAAGCTTTTCTCCCACAAACAAAATACACATCCTCAGGGAGAACATAAGGAACAGTATGCCCATTAATTATATCACACAGAGTTTTGATAAAACTACCCATGCCTAGTGTCTCCATCTGCTCTAAACACGTGTCGGCATTAATGACATTTTCACATTTATCTGTAGAGACTTTTCCAATGGATACCTTCTTATGTTTGGTTATACGCCCTAACTTGTGACTTCCATCAACATTCCTGCCTAGTAGTGACCTTGTGAGTCTTCCTCTAAAATGAGTGTGGCGAGCCATTGTCTGATGGTTAGCCTCCCAATTCTCCAGGCGCTTTGCATGAGATATGTTTAGGCACAGCAAAGATCTGCCTATGGAGTATTGTCGAAGCGTCAGACTAGAGGACCTAGTGTTATTGTACCTCCCTTCTATGGGCCTCCCACCCCTCAATTCGAGTACTTCGGATATGTTTAGGGGGAATGGCACTAGTCCTATGTTATGTTGCCCTTGAGGCACGTGAGAGCACACCCAACACTCGGTTTGGTTTAGCACCTTACCCACCAGGGAGTGATAATCCTCCAAAGGATGCCCGCCTATATTCAGAGTACTGGGGGACTGGCATCGTTGGATGCATCTCTCTTCAACTAGGGAGTCGCAGAACTTGCAGATACAATACTCATCAGACAATAGCCCCTCACACTGCCTCCGAGTTCCTGAGCTAGCAGACCTTTTTATAACCCCTGGACCAAGTTTGATAATGGGCTGCTCAGAGTATCCTATTAACTTTCTTCGGCCTCCATTTCATCCGTATCACTCCCAGAACTCTCCTCCGTCCTCCATCCTCCTTCACAAAAATAGAATGTCCTAGAAAAAGTAAAAACAAGGAAAATCCTGGAACAAAAGAAAAACAAAAACCGCCACTCCATCGCTGGAAAGATAGTTCTGAGGCAACGTCTCTGGTTCAGGTGTCTCAACTGCAGGCTTTAGGTCTCTCGGAACAGGCTCACAAGTGACAGCTCTATGTCGTCGGTCTGAGTTTTGTCTTGCACTTTCTCCGGATTGTGGACTCTCCTGCAGTGGGTGGAATGGACCCAAGTGTCTCTCTCTGCAACCTTCAGTGATGTAGTACTGGCCAGCAGCACTTGGTACGGGCCTTCCCAACGGTCTGTTAAACAACCTGAACGTAAGAAATTGCGGATCATAACATAGTCTCCAGGTTCAACATCATGACAGTTCGTCTCTGGCATACCAGGTGACAGCATTTTTAGTTTTTGTTGTTGTTGTTTTAGCTGTCTACTCATTCTTATAAGATATTGTACAGTCACTTCATTATTACATTTCAAGTCGTCTTGTGGACTCACGATCAAATGAGGTTGTCGTCCGAACAGTATCTCAAAGGGGGACAGATTAAGAGGAGGTCTAGGAGTGGTTCGAATGCTATGGAGGACCAACGGCAAAGCCTCAGGCCATGCCCACCCAGTTTCAGCCATTATCTTACCCAGCTTGTTCTTTATAGTACCGTTTACTCTCTCCACCTTACCACTGGCTTGTGGTCGGTAAGGGGTGTGAAGTCTGCTACTGATTCCCATGAGTTTACACATATTTTGGAAGATATCACCAGTAAAGTGGGTACCCCTATCACTTTCAATGATTCTAGGGATACCGAACCTACACACAAAGTCTTGTACAATTTTCTTTGCAGTGAACACAGCAGTATTAGTGGCTGCCGGATATGCTTCTACCCAACCGGAAAACACATCAATACACACTAACACATACTTTAGATTCCTGCACGGTGGTAATTGGATATAGTCAATTTGTATTACCTGAAAAGGTCCGTCTGTAGGAGCGATGTGGGATGGCTCAGTTGGAATAGTTTTCCCAACATTTTTCCTCAAACAAGTAAAACATGACATTGCTTTCTTACCAGCTTGAGAGGAAAATCCGGGAGCACACCAGTATGCTCTCACCAGTTTGCACAAACTTTCTTTACCCAGGTGAGTCAGGCCGTGTGCTGCTTCAGCCAGGCTTGGATAGTATGTTCGGGGAGCTACAGGCTTACCTTGTCCATTCCTCCAGAGTCCTGAGGACTCTTGACCACATCCCTTCGCCTTCCAGACCGCCTTTTCCTGCAGGGAACACATATCTTGCATTTCAATTAATTTCAGCATGTCTAATGTCTGAAAAACCATCATAGTCTCGGTCGATACAGTCATAGGTTGCCCTGCTGCCCATTTAGCCGCTTCGTCTGCCCTGTTGTTGCCTAATGACACTGGGTCTTCTTCAAAGGTATGGGCTTTGCACTTTATGACGGCTACTGTTCTGGGTAACTGTATCGCTGTCAGAAGTCCTTTTATGTGATGTGAGTGTGCCACTGGTGTACCTGCTGCTGTCGTAAAGTTTCTAAGACGCCAAAGGGCCCCAAAATCGTGCACTACCCCGAAGGCGTACCTAGAGTCAGTATATATATTGGCTGATTTACCCTCTGCCAATTCACACGCTCTCCTTAGTGCTACTAGTTCCGCCACCTGGGCTGAGTGAGGTGGACCAAGGGGTTCAGCTTCTACCACATCCTGATCGTCTACAACAGCGTAACCAGTACATAGCTCTCCTGTCTCTGTCTGTCTATGGCAACTTCCGTCTGTATAAAACGTAAAATCTACATTTTCTAAGGGGGTGTCACGTATGTCGGGCCTTGCAGTAAAGGTCTGATTCAGGTGTTCCATACAGTCATGCGTGTCAGTATTCTTGCCTAACTCATCATCAACCAGGGTCTCCTCACCTCCCACCCTTTGTGTCTCTTGAGACACATACGGAAGGTATGTAGCTGGATTTAAGGTGTTACATCGTTTGATGGTGATGTTTAAGGGTGCCATCAGGGCTAGTTCCCATTTTGTGAATCTAGCTTAAGAAACATGTCTGGTTTGGGCTGAATTTAACAGCTGATACAGCATGGGGTGTATAGATGGTTGAATTATGACCTAATACTACATCCTCGCTCTTACTTACTAGAAAGGCCGTTGCTGCTACACTTCTGAGACATGTTGGGAGTGATCTTGCCACATTGTCTAATTGTGCACTGTAGTATGCTACTGGTCTGCTAGCGTCACCATGTTTCTGTGCGAGGACACCTGCTGCACAGCCATCAGCTTCTGTACAAAATAGCTCAAAAGGCTTTTCATAATCGGGTATTCCCAATGCAGGTGCTTTAGTCAGACTATCTTTAAGATTAAAGAACGCTTGCTCTGACTCTTCTGTGTGTACAACACGTTCTGGTTTTGAGGAAGAGACTAGCTCCTGCAATGGTAATGCCAGAATAGAAAAACCTGGGATCCAGGATCTACATTATCCACACATCCCCAAGAAAGTACGAATCTGCTTCTGGCTCTGCGGCAGAGTCATGTGTTGTATGGCCTCAATTCTGTCGGTTGTCAGGTGTCTTAGCCCCTTAGTGAGGCAATGTCCTAAGTATTTGACCTTAGTCTGACATGGCTGTAATTTATCCTTTGCCACCTTGTGCCCTGTTTGTGAAAGATGAAGCAACAACAATTTAGTATCATGCAAACATGACATAAAAGAATCAGAGCACAACAACAAATCGTCCACATATTGAATTAGAACAGACCCATTGTAGGGTTGAAAGGATTGCAAACAGTCATGTAAGGCTTGGGAGAAAATACTGGGGCTGTCAATGAACCCCTGGGGTAGTCTGGTCCATGTATATTGCACTCCCCTGTAGGAGAATGCAAAAAGGTATTGGCAGTCAGGGTGAAGAGGGATTGAGAAGAAAGCAGAACATAGATCAATGACAGTAAAATGACTGGCAGACGGTGGAATCTGCATGAGGATGACAGCTGGATTCGGCACTACGGGGAATTGGCTCTCAACAACTTTATTAATTCCCCTTAAGTCCTGGACTAATCTATAGCCCCTCCCCCCACTCTTCTTCACAGGGAAGATGGGACTATTTGCTGTACTGGCTGTACGGATTAAAATCCCTTGTTGTATCAGCCTCTCAATAACAGGATATACCCCTAGTTCCACCTCTGGTTTTAATGGATACTGTGGGATTTTTGGAGCTATCCTACCACTTTTTAGATTGACCATGACAGGGGCTACGTTTGCCATCAGTCCAGTGTCCTGTCCATCTCTGGTCCATAGTGAACCTGGTATTTCCAGCAACATCCCCTTTACTTGAGATGGACTGTGTTCTATAACAGTAGAGTGTAACATTAACCTTTGAGGGGTGTCCAATATGTCCTGTACCTCATGAGCGACCTTCTCGGGTATATCTAGGAACACACCATCTGAAGTACAGTATATGACACATCCCATTTTACATAGCAAGTCTCTCCCTAGCAAGTTAGTAGGAGCTGCTGCAGCCAAGAGAAACGAATGCTTAGTATGCAGAGGCCCGATAGTAACTTCAGCGGGTTTAGTTAGAGGATAATGTAACACTTTTCCCGTTACCCCCATAGCTGGAATAGTTTTACTGGTCACCTGTAGATTAAAAGGAGAGGTTATTACAGATCGGGCCGCCCCTGTATCTACAAGAAAAGTTTGTTTCCTACCAGCTATGTAAACTATCATTGTTGGTTCTTCTCTCTGACTCTCAGTTAACCTCACTGGCTGTAGACTACAGGTATGACCTGACCCCTAGCGCTGACTATTGCTTTCCCGCGCAGCATTTGCTGCTGTAATATGCGCGGGTAGATGTGAGTCTTCTAATCCATGTGAATTCCTCCTTGGAGGATATCTACGTGACCCACCCCTCTGTGCATTGAATCTTTCCTTTTTACAATCTCTCATGTAATGTCCTTCCTCATTACAGTTGAAACACCTGATCACTTTAAGTTTCTTGTTATATGGGTTGTATGCTGGTGGTCGTGTATGCATCCCCTCTAGAGCCTGTATACTTACCGTCATTAACCTATCACTTTTCTCTTACTTCTTTCTAAAAAGGTTCTTGTCATGCTCCACAGCAGACTCCCTAAGAGAATCTACTGTGATGCCTCTCCAATTAGGTAATGTGGTTTGTACTCTCGTCTTTAAATTTTCTCTAAGGCCAACCATTAATACTCCTACAGCTACCTCTCTGTGATGTGGGTCCTCACCTATGTTGGATATCCCAGTAAACCGTGTTATCGCTGCTATAGCTCTAGCAAAGTAATCTGAGGCTGTTTCACTATCCTTTTGTTTTATGGTGAAAATCTTACTCCAATTTACTCTAGTACACTAACAGCATGGGCAATGGCCGAAATTACAGTGGGTTCATCTTCATCTTCTGATACACTTGTTTTAAACTGGCTTAAAACAGGATACAATTTAGCAATTTTTCTTTTTTCAGTTTTAATACCGACTGTACTTACCACTCCCGCCACATAAGGTGGCGGGGGCGCGCTTGCGCTGAGTTCGCTACGCTTCTCAGCGGCTACTTCCGTCGTGCGCGCGCTTTTTGCCACGCCTACTTCCGCTTTGCATTCGCTGCTCTGCCACGTGTTACCTTCCATTTGCCACAATTTTAAACAATCATTATGTCTATTTATCTTTTTCGTTGACTTGATCAACCATACTTTATCCTTTACAGTATTTAGTACCTCTGCATTAAAACTTCCTATTGTTGGGAAAGGCCTATCACAATCTTTGGTCATCTTGACCCACGTGTCGCAATACGCAGTTGCGTATGCACCATATTTTTTACACATGAGAAACCTCGCTGAACCAATAGGGCCTTCCTTAGGCAGTACACTGACCATCTCTAGCGTATGCTTAGCACCCATGTTGAACAATATACCAACTCTTTTGCTACAATCACACCTAGAGATCTCTAATGCTCGGTGAACGTATTTCCTTTAGCCACGTTCACTCGCTTTTCTCGCCCCTGGCGAGGATCCCTAATACAGAAATATCACTGTGGGCTCCAAGGGCTATCAGCTCCTCGATACCCTGGCTCAACCACAAAATCTGCTGAGTTTATTATAACTGGGAGAACAAAGTCAATACAATCAACCAGCCTTTCCAATATAATTCCTCCTAGCTGCTTCACCAATTCGCACTCAAGATGCGGTTTGATAGCACTGCCTACCAATACTAATTATTAGCAAACCTTGCGATCTATTGGTAGCGCTTTGCGAAAACCCGGTTTTCGCATTCGGTATACCTGCCCTGTATACCGTCCTTCAGTTGGGCAATCCGCCTCGTCAGACAGCAACTGAGCACAATGAATAATGAACAGTGTATCTACGTTACAACATCATACACTATACACCTTTTTTTGCGCAGAAAATCAAAAGTTCCCAACAACAGTAATGATATCTCAGAGGCTTTCACAAGTAATTGTATTATGCACATATAATAACTATCAAGACGATTGTTTAACCACGTGGAAAATCTACCGGAAGTTCGCGTACGCACAGCAGGAAATACACATACGCTAAGCAATGTAATGCAGTTAAAACGCACAATGACAGAAAAAAGAAACAGTTTTCTCTTTTGTCCCTAGGTTCTAGTTAGCGTGCCC
Source organism: Mixophyes fleayi (assembly GCF_038048845.1). NCBI lineage: Eukaryota > Metazoa > Chordata > Amphibia > Anura > Limnodynastidae > Mixophyes > Mixophyes fleayi. Next base: position 248,884,161 of record NC_134403.1, on the reverse strand, counting down.
TAGATAATGCAAAATGGACATTCGGTTTCACAACACAGAGTAAAATTCAGGTTTTGAACGCCATGCGTTCTTACCCGTTTATGACGCGTCTCCACCCTTTGTTGAGGAACCGAAATCCGTTGGTCTTGCGTATCATCGGCAACGAAACCTCCAAAGCTCACGAGCCCCCAAATTGTTATGTGCGTATTGTCGCTAACCAATAACGATTGTCGAACCTCGATTTGTGTTTCCAAAGCACAAAGATTTATTCGCAAAAAATAGAATAATATGCTCAAGCAAAGTAATAGTAAATACAGCCGTTACTTATCGCAGGCGCTCTGGATCCAGTGCAGTCATTCAATCCTGAAGTCTGGGGACAAGATGTCTGCACTCTGGATCACAAGCTGCCGCTTATATACTCAATCAAATACAGTAATACAATGAAGATGGTATAGCTTGCATCTATTGGTCCGGGTCTAAGGAATGTCCAAGGGGTTGTCAATCATTGGCTGGTTCATCCTAAGGAATCCAAAGGAGGGGGTCATCTCTGCAGGGGGTATGCTCTGCTCTTCCCGCCAGGATTCCTTAGTCTTAAGTAGTTCATAATTCCCTATCATTCATAACTTGCGTATGCACTCTGCGATTCCCTCGCAGAGTGAACCAAACAGTAGGATATGTAACAAGGTTCATTATGATACCACTCATGATGTTATTCCTTCAACCCGTTCCGTGTATTTCACTAATATGCATGTAACTCTGATATAACATATAAATACTACTATATTTCGACATAACTGACTATGTGTTGCAACTACCATTAATGTGTACTATTTTAGAAGTATGCGTGTTTGTGCGAATGTATGGTAAAAGACCAATTACTGTTGCTGCCACGTGTAGTGGATGCGTATGCCCTTTCACGCCGTAGCGTGCCCTTGTACGTCGATGCGTACCGTACGCATCTTTTCAGACAAAGACAACCAAGTTTTCTAGACTTTAATTGAAATGACTTTATCCAATTTGCTGACTTCGACATTACACAAATAGCCCACCATTATATGTTAATCGCTAAACAAATACCAATCTATTATTTACCTCACTATACTGCATTATCTATATAAACATCCATTCATCCTATTTATTCCGGTTATCTAAACATACAAAGCAGGCATATGGATACAAGCCTTTCACTTTACAAAGGCAATCACACATACAGTACATAAATGCATACATACAATACAGATAATACATTATCGATTAAACAGACAATGCTAAAACTTCAAAAGTACTTAATATCCTATTCTGTTGTGTGTGTGTGTGTGTGTGTGTGTGTGTGTGTGTGTGTGTGTGTGTGTGTGTATACACATATATATATATATATATATATATATATATATATATATATATATATATATATACATACACACACACACACACACACACAAGTTAACCCGTGCATGATACTCATGCATGCTAGTCAAATCAAGCTACTTAAGGTGTTAAAAAGGTTCTTGTCATGCATTTGGGCCTAGCCCAGGCCTCCTCAGGGGAAGAGCGTTACTTCCCGACGCAAGCGCCCTTTTTTAATGTGGTTTTGTCTACATGTCACCACCTCATCATTTTTCTCCATCACCTCATCCTTCATCTTCATTGCCACATCCTTCATCAAGCTACTTAAGGTGTTAAAAACTCCCCACTGTCACCCCTGGCAACCACCAACCACTCCCAACTGTCACTTCTCCTTCAAGAAATATATAGGTCAGTGTATAACTCTGCCCAGCAGGTGGCGCTGCAGCTTGGGTTTTTTTCCCCACACACGCCACTAGGCATACACACATTATATATATATATATATATATATATATATATATATATATATATATATATACACATACATATATATATATATATATATATATATACTAATGTATATGCTGTAAGACAGAAATGTATAGGAGTGAGTGTATGGTCAGTATTGCTCTTTCGTGTTCTGTGTGTATAGATGTAACGAGAGAGAAAGAATGTGTTTTAAGAATGCATGTGTGTATGTATGCCATGTGGTCCTGAAAGATGGGGGATGGGATTATAAGTTGCAGGCAGAGTACATATAAGGTAACTAAACAGACATATTTAAGTGTTAGATAAAGAAAGATTAAATGAAAGCGAGAGAAAGATATAAGATAAATGAGAGAGTTATACAGGAAGATTGAACATGTGGTCAGAGCACAGAGGGTGAGAAAGAGATGAGGGGGACGGGAGTTAGAGTTCATTGTAGTGTAATTGGCAAACATTCCTGACAAGCTAGCCTTTGCAAAGTATATGTGAAAAGGTTACTTAGTTAAATGGAAAACTTTACATATATATGCAAGCAAAGTAATTATAAGTTGCAGACAGAATACATATAAGGTAAATAAACAGATATATGTTTCAGTGGTAGATAAAGAAAGAGTAAATGAAAGAGAGAGAAAGATATAAGAAGATAAAAGTTACAGACAGATAATGTATCGCTTACTGTTGAGTGATTATGTCCTCTGGGCTCCAGGTGTAAGAGAAGTCCCCAGCTTCCAAATGTGTATGTGATGTGATCAAAAGAGAGCTATTACAGACTGAGTTGAAGCTTATAAAGCTTTACCCAGAATGCCTTGCTTCAGGTGGGAGTGGTTGACCTCTGCCACACCCACGCAACTGGACACTGCCTGCAATGATGACTGACTGCTCTGTGTTTCTTAGTGAGCATATGCTTTTTTTGAACCTCTGCCAAATGCCACATGTAAGACAATTTATTTGGTTTGAATGCTCTGGCTTTCAGCCAGTTTATATCTTAATCTGCACATAAGTTCGGCGCATGTAAACAGCAGTGCAATGTTAGCGGCCATTGTGCGTGGCTCAAGTTCCGCCCACTGCAACTGTGTCATCAGCAGCGATATAGGAGCTCCTTCACAGTGCCCAACTTAAAAATCCAAAACATCTCCCTGCAAGCTAATTACACAGCAAGATTCCCCCCTCCCCCTAGGACCTAGTGTAACATGCTCTATGGCCTTAAATTTCAAAGAACCAGGGTCTCCATTATGAAAGGCTGAGAAATGTTTAGAAACTGAATGTATCTCAGATTTATTTTTAATTGCCCCTATATATTCCTGAATGCGTATCTTCAACATCCTTTTAGTTTTACCAACATATTTTAAATGGCATGGGCATTCTAAGATATATATCACTGATGTAGTTTAAAATTTAATTATCCCCTTTATCCTGAATTCCTTCATATTTGTGCAATCTAAAAAAGTTTTATTACTGGGATCAATGCATTTGCATAGATTACATTTAGAACAACTTACGAAGCCATTATTAATATTGGACAAGAAAGTCCCCTTTGTCACGGGCACTAGGAGTTTTACCCAGAATTCACCAGGTGTAGCTACACTTACCAGAAGTGCGGACCTCTGGGTAGTGTGGTGAATCAGTGGAACCATACAGTAGAATAGAGGAAAGAAATGTCAATAGTATGCTGAGTCTTGGCACCGTGGAACTGTGCTGGTTCAGCAGTTTAGTAAACAGGATAAAATGAGAAGAGTGTCCAAGTGCCTTAGCACGCAGGTAGCATATAGCAGGCCAGTACTTGATAACTGGATAACGTTAGGCAAAGACCAATCATCAATATAGTAGAAAAGTCAACGACTTGCAGCTACAATACAGAGGCACTTGTAGACTTTAGTCCAGCTAATAGGTACCATACAGAGTAGTAGCTATATCACAAGGAAACATGAATGGTCTACAGCTGGTAAGTTTCACCACGGATATGTAGAGAAGACTTGTCCAGAGCAGGTGTGTAACAGAATTGCGTGAGTGGTCTGCAATTGGCAAGTTGTACCACTGATGTGAAGGGTAGACTTGTCCAGGCACAGGCATGGAACGGAGTAACGCGAGTGGTCTGCAATAGGCAAGTTGTACCACTGATGTATAAAGGAGACTTGTCCAGGAGCAGGCAGGTAACGGAGGTAGCGAGAGTAGTCTGCAATAGGCAAGTTCTACCACTGATGTATAGAGGAGACTTGTCCAGGAGCAGGCAGGTAACGGAGGTAGCGAGAGTAGTCTGCAGCAGGTAAGTTCGACTACAGATGTGGAGAGGAGACTTGTTCAGAAGCAGGCAGGTAACGGATAACACGAGCAGAAACAGGAAACACCTCAGAGTCTCAAGGAATGAAAACCAAGAACAGGCAAAGATAATAGGGCAACAGGTGCCTTAAGTACTGAGAGGTGATTAATTAACCAATGAGACTAGATGCGAGGTATTAACAGTTCAGGGTTTCTGCACATGCGCAATCTTAGTCAAGATGGCGGACAGCCGCGGTTCAGGAGAGGCGCCGGCAGGAACGAGAGAGACCCATGTCCCAACCTAGAGGCACTAACAGTCCGGTGAGTGACAGATATATTGAAGTAAAATTACAATCATTTCATAAGTGTCAAAGGCTTTTTGTCACGGATCAGAGTAGAAATACAGCTGAGGAGTCATGGATAGGTGAAAAACAAACAATGTTTATTGCTGGGGAACAGTTGATGACATAATATCTTGCAGAGTTTACCAGATATACAGCTGATGCAGGTAAATAGGAGGTGAGGTAATATTCCAGACAGCATGCACAGGGAAATGCACGGATAAGTCCCAGGTACAAATAAGGAACAGGCCAGCAGATAGTATGCTTAGATAGATCCCAATGCAGCATACAATCACAGGAGCAAGGCAGGAGAAAGAATCACAAGGTGGAACCACAGGATATGACATCAGGATGACAACAATAACCAGCCCTGTGTGCTGGGAGTAACAGGTATATAAAGGGAAAAAAAGACCACACCCAGGTGCATGGAATAATTGGAGAGCAGAAAGGTTAACCCTTAAAGCACAAGAAATGCACAATAGCAGCACCTCTGGACATCAGAGGTACTGCTGCAAACACATAAAAAGAACAAATACAAATAATAAAGTCCAAAAGGTAGGAGCTGCCAGGCGGATCGTGACAGTACCCCCTCCCTTAAGGGCGGATTCCAGGCGCCCAAATTACCACCAATGTCTGAATTCATCAGAATCATAGTCCAGAATTGGGGGCCCGGCAGAAAAGTCCTCGTCCATGGGTGGAGAGGCAAAGGAGACCATGCCAGATGGAAGTTGAAGCACCGTAGAACCTCCTTTCTTTTTACGTCCTCCTCTCTTACGGACCTTCCTTGAAGTTGGGATCTGCGCCAACTGGGAGGAGCACAAAGGTATCACTTGGCCAGGTGAGATGGGTGGTACTGCTGATAATGTAGAGGCCCCGCAAGATGGCACTGCAGGGGTTGGAGAAAACTTTTCGATTACTGCCTCCACAAACTGTTGTAAGTCAAACAGGATGGGATCCTGGGTTTCAATAAATGGATTTGCCCATTCCGAAGCCTCTCCTTTAAATTACGTAATAAGGAACAGTACCCGTCCCTTAGGGTTGTTAACAAGCTCTGGTATGGAGGGCATATAAGAGGCAGCAAATTTCAGAAGGGCACAAAGTTGGGAAATGTGCCCCTCAAAGAAAGGCAACGGCTCAGACTTAGCACCCTCAGCAACAGATGGCTCGGACTTGGCAGCAGGCTTGACAGGAGACCCGGACTGGGCGGCAGGCTTGGCAGCAGGCTTGACAGGAGACCCGGACTGGGCGGCAGGCTTGGCAGCAGGCTTGACAGGAGACCCGGACTGGGCGGCAGGCTTGGCAGCAGGCTTGACAGGAGACCCGGACTGGGCGGCAGGCTTGGCAGCAGGCTTGACAGGAGACCCGGACTGGGCGGCAGGCTTGGCAGCAGGCTTGACAGGAGACCCGGACTGGGCGGCAGGCTTGGCAGCAGGCTTGACAGGAGACCCGGACTGGGCGGCAGGCTTGGCAGCAGGCTTGACAGGAGGCCCGGACTGGGCGGCAGGCTTGGCAGCAGGCCCGGACTGGGCGGAAGGCTTGCCAGCAGGCCCGGACTGGGCGGCAGGCTTGCCAGCAGGCCCGGACTGGGCGGCAGGCTTGCCAGCAGGCCCGGACTGGGCGGCAGGCTTGGCAGGGACAGCACTTTGAGAAGCCAGAGGGCAGACAGCACTTTGAGAAGCCTGAGAGCAGACAGCACCAAGTGGTAACTCGGGCTGAACCGCATGGACTGGCAACTCGGGCTGGACCGCATGGACTGGCAACTCGGGCTGGACCGCATGGACTGGCAACTCGGGCTGGACCGCATGGACTGGCAACTCGGGCTGGACCGCATGGACTGGCAACTCGGGCTGGAGAAGACGGTAAGGGCAGCGCCCCCTCCAGAGAAGACGGTAAGGGCAGCGCCCCCTCCAGAGCAGACTGGAAGGGCAGCGCCCCCTCCGGAGCAGACTGGAAGGGCAGCGCCCCCTCTGGAGCAGACTGGAAGGGCAGCGCCCCCTCTGGAGCAGACTGGAAGGGCAGCGCCCCCTCTGGAGCAGACTGGAAGGGCAGCGCCCCCTCTGGAGCAGACTGGAAGGGCAGCGCCCCCTCTGGAGCAGACTGGAAGGGCAGCGCCCCCTCTGGAGCAGACTGGAAGGGCAGCGCCCCCTCTGGAGTGAACTGTAGCTCCGGAACAGAGACAGCGGCAGGAGACTCGGAACTGGACACAGCGGCAGGAGACTCGGAACTGGACACAGCGGCAGGAGACTCGGAACTGGACACAGCGGCAGGAGACTCGGAACTGGACACAGCGGCAGGAGACTCGGAACTGGACACAGCGGCAGGAGACTCGGAACTGGACACAGTGGCAGGAGACTCGGAACTGGACACAGTGGCAGGAGGCTCCAAGCTGGAGGCAGATGATGTGACCTCAGAAGAGCTGGAGGCAGATGATGTGACCTCAGAGCTGGAGACAGAGGCTGGGACCTCGACACAGGAGACCGAGGCTGGGACCTCGACACAGGAGACCGAGGCTGGGACCTCGACACAGGAGACCGAGGCTGGGACCTCGACACAGGAGACCGAGGCTGGGACCTCGACACAGGAGACCGGGGCTGGGACCTTGACACAGGAGACCGAGGCTGGGACCTCGGCACAGGCGGCTGGTGCTGGCGCCTCAGGACAGGCGGCTGGAGCTGGCATATTGGGTCTCTTCCCAGAGAATAGAAATGGTGGAGCATAACCAATTTTGGAATACAGAGGGAAAGCAACAGGGGATGGATCAGTAGGCCGACGTGGTCTATGGATAGGACAGTCCTGCAAGAAATGTGCATTGCTGGCACAGTAGAGACACAATTTGTTTATTATTTTGCGCCGCCGCTCCTCTTCGGACAAATGGGGGCGTGGACCACCTGTGAACCGGGAATTGGTTAAGCCATAGTTCTTTGTAAATGGCAAATTGGTAGGAGCACAATTACCAGGTGCTGCTTGCCCAGATTCCACAGCAGAGAGGGTTGATGGAGAGAAATCACCTGTTTCTGTATTAGAAGAGACAGAGCCTGACAGCCTCCTGAGAGGGTCCATAAGCAGGTTAGAAAATGTAGCCAGCTGGGAGCGCAGTAGGATTATGTCCATTTGTAATGCCTGTAGCTGTGGCAATTCAAAAGCTGGTAAAGCAGACATGTTCCAAAAAATAAATGAAAAATTGATTGAAAAAAGGTCCCAGAATAAAAACTCTCACCTGACTCCTAAGCTGTTTGTGGGCTGGTTATACGGTCACGGATCAGAATAGAAATACAGCTGAGGAGTCATGGATAGGTGAAAAACAAACAAAGTTTATTGCTGGGGAACAGTTGATGACATAATATCTTGCAGAGTTTACCAGATATACAGCTGATGCAGGTAAATAGGAGGTGAGGTAATATTCCAGACAGCATGCACAGGGAAATGCACGGATAAGTCCCAGGTACAAATAAGGAACAGGTCAGCAGATAGTATGCTTAGATTGATCCCAATGCAGCATACAATCACAGGAGCAAAGCAGGAGAAAGAATCACAAGGTGGAACCACAGGATATGACATCAGGATGACAACAATAACCAGCCCTGTGTGCTGGGAGTAACAGGTATATAAAGGGAAAAAAAGACCACACCCAGGTGCATGGAATAATTGGAGAGCAGAAAGGTTAACCCTTAAAGCACAAGAAATGCACAATAGCAGCACCTCTGGACATCAGATGTACTGCTGCAAACACATAAAAAGAACAAATACAAATGATAAAGTCCAAAAGGTAGGAACTGCCAGGCGGATCGTGACACTTTTATTGACAATTACATTAAGTTTATGCAGAGTCAATATTTGTAGTGTTGACCCTTCTTTTTGAAGACCTCTGCAATTCGCCCTAACATGCTGTCAATCAACTTCTGGGCCACATACTGACTGATGGCCGCCCATTCTTGCCTAATCAATGCTTGGAGTTTGTCAGAATTTGTGGGTTTTTGTTTGTCCACCTTCTTCTTGAGGATTGACCACAAGTTCTCAATGGGATTAAGGTCTGGGAATTGTCTTGGCCATGGACCCAAAATTTTAATCTTTTGATCCCGGAGCCACTTAGTTATCACTTTTGCCTTATGGCAAGGTGCTCCATCATGCCGGAAAAGGCATTGATCTTCACCAAACTGTTCTTGGATGGTTGGAAGTTGTTGTTCTTGGAGGATGTTTTGGTACCATTCTTTATTCATGGCTGTGTCCTTAGGCAAAATTATGAGTGAGCACACTACCTTGGCTGAGAAGCATTCCCACACATGAATGGTGTCAGGATGCTTTACTGTTGGCATGACACAAGACTGATAATAGCGCTCACCTTTCCTTCTCCGGACAAGCGGTTTTCCAGATGCCCCAAACTGAAAGGGGATTCATAAGAGAAAATTACTTTACCCCAGTCCTCAGCAGTCCAATCCCTGAACCTTTTGGAGAATACCAATCTGTCCCTGATGGTTTTCATGGAGAGAAGTGGCTTCTTTACTGGCCTCCTTGACACCAAGCCATCTTCCATAAGTCTTTGCCTCACTGTGCGTGCAGATGCACTCAAACCTGTCTGCTGCCATTCCTGAGCAAGCTCTGCACTGGTGGTGCCCCGATCCCACAGATGATTCAACTTTAGGAGACGGTCTCGGCGTTTGCTGGATGTTCTTGGGCTCCCTGAAGCCTTCTTCACAACTATTGAACCTCTCTCCTTGAAGTTCCTGATGATCCAATAAATGATTGATTTAGGTGTAATCTTACTTGCAGCAATATCCTTACCTGTAAAGCCTTTTTTGTGAAAAGCAATGATGACTGCACCTTTCCTTACAGATAACCATGGTTAACAGAGGAAGAACAATGATTTCAAGCACGACCCTCCTTTTAAAGCTTCCAGTCTGTTATTCTAACTCAATCAGCATGACAGAGTGTTCTCCAGCCTTGACCTCGTCAACACTCTCACCTGTGTTAATGAGAGAATCACTGACCCGATGTCTGCTGGTCCTTTTGTGGCAGGGCTGGAATGTAGTGGAATTGTTGTTTTTGGGATAAAGTTCATTGTCATGGCAAAGAAGGAATTTCAAATTAATTGTAATTCATCTGATCACTCTTCATGACATTCTGAAGTATATACAAATTGCCATCATAAAAACTGAGGCAGCAGAATTTGTGAAAAATAATATTTGTGTCATTCTCAAAACCTTTGGCCATGACTGTACAAAAAAACAGTTTTGTAGATGTCTCATAAGGAACCTTGCCCACGGAACCACATCTATGGCTGCAGCCACTAACCCTAGCACTCTTAGATCTCTGTAGTGACCCAGGGATGTGGTTGCAGAACTACACCACACAACTTCTTAAAGTAACTTTTGGCTTCTTTCTAGTTTCAGAAATGCTTTTCCTTGAAATGTGTCTAAGCAGATGTCTAAAAATGTTAGGCTCTGGAATGATTGTAATAGTCCAAATATTTTCTTTTAGTACTTGTTAGACCGAAAATGTAGCTTGGATTGACTCTTGAGTAGAGCTCAAACTTATAAAACGTTATCTAAGTAAGGCTTCCTACCTGTCTTAATTTTGCAGTCACTACAACCAGAACCTTTGTAATAGTCTTTGGAGATGTTGACAGTCTGAAATGGACCTTATATGGACTTTATTATGGAATTACTTGCAAGTCACGTGTCAGAATCACTAGGTGGAATTGATGATACCTGCCAGCAGTTGGCACTACTGAGTACTGAGGCGCGGAGTCTAATACGCCCCTGGTTTTCACCAGGAACCCCCGCAAGGAGGTATGGACTTCGCTGCAAGGGGCGTGCAGGTCTCGGCCCTCAGTATCAGTCAGCTGGCAAGGTAACAATTAATGCAGTGGTGATAGCCCACCAGGATGCAGGATGGAAGAGTAGTCAGCAAGCCGGGTCAAAACCAGAGGAACGGATATTGCCAAATCAGAAGCAGGAGAATGGTCAGGAAGCCGGGTCAATACCAAATATCACTCTAAGCCAGAATCAGGAGCCAAGGGAGAAGTCAGGAACAAGCCGGGGTCAGAATCCAATAACAGCAACACAGGAACAAACGCTGGAGCAAGGCTGAAGACCAAATACTCTGGCACTAGACATGTGTCAGAGGCTGCCTTATATACCCTAAGGTGCCTCCTGATAGGGTTAGGGAGATTTTGGCGGTAAGACATGCTGGCTGCAGACAGGTGAGCAGAGATAGCGTCCCGCTGCTAGGCAACAGGACGTGGTTGCTTGGAAGGTGCAGGCGTCCGTCTCCTGCACCAAGTGTCAGTGCGGAGACGGCGCCGGACATCACGGTTTTAATACCATCTGGGTCGTAGTAGACTGTGTTTCCAAAATGGCCCACTTCATTCCTCTAAAAGACTTACCATCTGCCTCAAAGCTGGCCTCCATTTTCATTAGCAAACTCTTCAGTCTACACGGGTTTTGCGGGAGATAATTTATGACCTAGGAGTCCAATTTGTCTCCAAATCCTGAAGGGGTTTATGTTAGAATTTGGGTGTCAATTTAAAATTCTCCTCCGGGTACCATTCCCAGACCAACAGTCCGACTGAACAGGTCAACCAAGACTTTGAACTCTTCTTACAATGTTATTCCTCGGAGAACCAGTCCTGTTTGAGCAATTTTTCTTGGCCGAACTCACTCATAATAATCATCTCCATGAGTCCACCGGTACCGCACCATTCTTTTTCATCTATGAAACACATCCTATGCTACCCGACTTCGCCTCTATATCCATCTCTTCTGTTCCGCAGCAGATTCCATGATGAGTGACTTTTCTCATATCTGGTCACAAACCAAAACAAAGCTCATGGAGACCTCTCAGTGGTACAAACAGTTTGCGGTCTGACAATGAAGAACTATTCCCCCTCTTCACACTGGAGGTAGAGTTTGGCTTTCCACCCGTAACTTGAGATTCTGAGTACCCTCCATGAAATTAGCTTCCTGCTTTTTGTTCCATATTACTCGTCATCAAAATCATAACTTATAAACTTCACTTGCCCTCAACCCTCAAGAGCCAGAATTCCTTCTGTATCTCACTATTCCAAGCTTTGGTTCTCAACGAATTCTTCAAAGAACCTTTTCTCCCATCACCCAATAGGACAGTTACTGGAGACATTTACAAAGTTAATCAACTACTGTATTTTCGTGTCATTTGGGGAAAGCCTAAATATCTAGTCCACTGGAGAGGGTATGGCCCAGAAGACAGATCTTGACTTAATGAGGAGGACCTGCACACTCCTCGCCTCCTGGCTAAGTTCAAGAAAAATTCCAAGACTCCCTTCAGGCAAGAAGGAAGGGAGGGAGTACTGTCAGGTGCCGTCCCTGCTTTTACACAGCCATGCAGGGATGGATGCCTCTCCATGAAGGCTGGGCAATGGGACGCTCCTCCCCATCCATCTTTCTGTGCAGTTCTGAGCTCCAGCGGAGCTGCACTGGGGATAGCAATTAAGCCTGCTATTTAAAGGAAAGTCTGGCACCAGCATCCAGCTTGTTCCTTGGCCTTGGCAGTGACTAATCTTCAGGCTCCCGATTCTGTCTAGCAGCTTCGGTCTGGCTTCTGACCTCTTGCTTTCCCCAAAACCTCTTCGGATCATGATTCGGTACTTCGCTCCCAGCTGGCTTTGAACTCGGACCATCTGACCACGCTCTTTTCACCTACCTACTTCGTCAGTAACTGACTTTGAGAACGCAACCTGCGTGTCTCACGCAGCAAAGCCCGTACATCCTTGTGGGGGTCCCTGGTGAACACTGGGGGTGCGTTAGCCACCACACCTCTTAGCTCAGTAGTGCAAATTACTGGAAAGTAGCTACCATCTCGCAACTGCTTCCGTGACAGGCACCTTGTCAATTACTCCCTTCGGCTTCTGATGTACATCGGCTGTTAATTGGATGCTAAGATTAAAGCTGAAAATCATCAACTTGACTCAATGAAACTGAACATTTTACCCTACACAGACATTACCCAAGTTGTGACCGGCTCTCCTACAGTGGATAACATATCAGAAACCAGTTAATCTTTTCTTGTGACTGAAGTGTAGGTTGGTTCTAATGTAGCTCACAGCAACTTGCAATTGAACACATTGGTTTGTTATAATACTTTTTGTATTTACTGCTCACATTAACTCTTAACAATCATATATTATGTGATACTAATCTTTGCAAGTGAAATTGTTTATTCTCTTTACAATGAAATTAACTTTTTTCCTTTTGAGAAGATAATGTGATACTCTTGTAATGTAACAACCTAGGTATGCTACTCTAACTGTGGGTCTCGTATCTTCCAGCTCCATTTATACCTGTAATGGACAAATTCTTACACAAACAAAAACCAGTTGTTGACACTCCTACATCTTATTCTTCCACAACATGTAAACCAAAATCTCAAACTAGTAGATCCGGCCACTCAGCTTCCTCCCCTCCTCAGCAGTACACAGTGGTATGCCTTCAGCAGGTCCAACACCAAATTTCTCACCATCCATAATCTATAGTCAAATTCTCTATAATATTTATGCCCCAGATTGATAAGAAATATGAGGCGCTGCAAAAAATAATTAAAAATGCCTTATCTATGATCTCCGCTAATACCACTCGTATCACTGCTGTAGAGCAGTGCACTGGGGATGAGGAAGACACCATACTTTCCCTACAAGCAACCTTAGACAGACAAACAAAAACTTAACAAATGACTGATAAACTTGACAATCTGGAGACTAGGAATAGGAAGAATAACCTCCAATTCATGGTATCCCAGAAACCATTAAAGGCTCTCACCTTATTCATTACTCCCAATGACATAGGGCCTTGAACAAAATATGCATAAATCCCAGTCTAATTGGGCGCACAGAATTGGTCAGGAAAGGGAGAGAGAAAGACCGAGACCTAGGCCAGTCATTGCTAAATTCCTTGATTATAGCACTAAAGAAAATTTTAGGAGCCTACAAAAAAATTATTATCAGGTAACAACATTCTCATCATCCAGGATTTTTTGGTATTAGTCTCACAAAACAGGAAAGAGTTTTCACCTATTTGTAAGCACTTGATTTATAATAAATGCTTTGCACCCCTCTTTCCAGTCAAACTCAGAGTGACCATTGACGGTCAAACTTTGTTAAGTGATGATATAATTGAGGTTAATCAATACTTCCTTCACAGATCACCTTCTTAGGGATCCCCATCTAGGGATAGCCTACCCTCAAACCGCTGTGGCACATATATTGATAATTCTACTTGTAATATCTTTACTGTATGCCAAACTTACACATTGTTCAGGTTATTCATGATATAGTTTATGTTCAAATTCAATCATATCTTCTCAGTTTGTTCGATAATTGTTTATGCTCGGGTTCTCATTGGTACATCTCAGCAACCAGCCAGGGATCTACCTTTGTTCTTTTATAGTTAAGGAAGACAGAAGTTGTTGTATGAAGTATGTTCAGATAATGATTTTCTTTTTGTTATGCTTCATGCTTTTGTTTCAGAGACTTCAAACGAGGTGCAGGAAAGACGTGTTTCTACCCTTTGTATTGAAAACTTCCTCTGCCTTGCTGTTGGGAGACCACTTTCAAGGATATTGGCGGACATGAGTACCCTGGCTCCTGGTTGGGAGGACAAGTTAGCCATGCCAAACACACAAATTAATATAGATTCTCCACCCGCTCTTCACCATTGCTTAAAATTCTCTCTTGGAATGTTGGTGGCTTGAATACATCCATTAACCTTAATAAAATTGTATTACACCTCAAAAGACATTCACTGGACATCATCTTCTTGCAGGAATCCCACTGGAAACTAGGGGGAGGATTCTAGACTAGTGCATCTCAGCCCTTTTAGATGAGTGGCCATTTTGCTCAGAAAGAAGCTACCTTACAATATTTTACTATTTCAGATAAGATATTGGACCCAAATGGTCACTACAAATTACTAGATATTCAAATTTGAGATCATAAATATAGACTCTTTTTCTTTCCTTGTCTTTATATGAGCAAATAAACATGTAGAGATTACAGACATTATATAGTAAACATCAATTGTAGGTACAAAAGGGAAAGAAACATGCCCTACAAAACAGACATCACAAAAAGAATAAATATAAGATAATAACATCCTTAAAAAACAAAAAAACGTAGATTATATAGATTGGGACCCAGACTTATTACAAACGCAGCCACAAAAAGATGACAGGTATATGAAAATATCAACGGCTACATCTAATAGCTCCAAGGCCATACAACCTGAAACAAAAGATACACCAGATCAAATCACAAGCAAAAACAAGGAAACCGAATCATGGGTAACAATGATAAAATTAATCATCATCCAAGACAAATGGAGGGTCATCCACCTAAGTATGTTTTTTGGAGTGTAGGAGGAAACCGGAGCACCCAGAGGAAACCCATGCAAACCCGGGGAGAACATACAAACTCCACACAGATAAGGCCATGGTAGGGAATTGAACTCATGACCTCAGCGCTGTGAGGCAGAAGTGCTAACCACTTAGCCACCGTGCTGCCCACAGAATCAATGTAACTTTTCCCAAATTTGAAAGAAACACATAATTCTTCATACTTTTTCTTTGAGCTAAGAGGACTCAATCCAAACCATCTGAAAGAAATAAAACAATTTAATCTTGAACACAGATAACGCTGGTGGGAATTCCGAATCCACACCTGCAGGATGCTTTTTCCAGCAGCTTCAGAGAGGATTACCAATATTTTCCTACTACCTGACAATTTAAGTGAAACGGCCCCCTCTGGAGACAAAGGAGGGACAAAATTTAGGAGAGTATTAGAGGCAAATTCGTGGACCTAACTCAAAAATCATTTTATATAAGGACACTCCCACACACAATGGAAAAATGCAAGCATCAATAACATGACACTTAGGACATACACTAGACTGCGTGAGCCCTATTATAAACCTATGGTGTGAAGACCAGTACCCCTGATGAAAAATGTTGTAAAACATTTCTCTATAAATACAAGATGATCAAGTGCAAAGAGAATAGGACAATGTCTTAAGAATTAAATCTATAGTTATATGGGGAAAAAAGGGAAATATTTTTACCCAGTAACACAGTCCTGAACGTATCTTCGTAAAGCCACAAGACTTCCTCTAAAGTTTAGAATGTGTTAAGATAACATTCCAACCAGAAAGGGACTTATCAAGTATCAGATCAAAGTCATTACTCTAGTCCTCAGTAGATAATGAATCCAGCCTAGTATGCACATAGTGTCTGGCCTGGAAAATCGGAAATATAGGCGTGTGCAGTAATTAAAATTTTTCCATAACCTGAGATAGCATAAGAGAGGTCTACATGGAGGCAATGACCAGTAACTTGTCGAGGATAATACCCCTCGAATGCCAATGGTTGAAAGGATAAGAAGCCTAACCAAGTTGGAATTCAGGATTATATAGAAAGGGTAGGTTAAAGAGAGTGATGAATATTGAGATTACACATATGACAATTAACATGCCAAGAGTTCCAAGCAGTCATCAAAAGTGGGTTGTCCCAAATCTACTCAGAGATATCTTTATGAAGATGAAGGACAGTTAAGTGAACATCCGTCAGAAACGATTGCTTTAAGTCAAAGTTAACATAGAAGTTACCAGCATGCAGCCAATCCCTAATATACCGTAGGGTGCTTGTGTATATATAGATTTAAATTAGGGAAATTAATACCCCCATCAGATACACTCTGCTACAGCTTAAAAAAAACTGCTCTCACAAAAGTGATCAATGATCTACTTACTAAAGGGTCATTTCTCCATTCTCATTTTCCTGGACCTCTCTGCTGCTTTTGACTCTGTTGATCACCCTCTCCTACTACACACCCTTCACTCCTTTGGCCTTCATGACACAGTTCTTTCCCGATACACTTCCTACCAATTGCACTGCACCTTTAGCGTTTCTACCTCTAGTACATCCTCCCCTCCACTCCCACTATCGGTTGGGGTCCACAAGGCTCGGTTCTTGGCCCTTTACTTTTTTCATTGCACACCTCTTCTATTAGGGCACGAATTCACTCATTCGGCCTCCTTTACCACCTCTACGTTGATGACACCAAAATCTATCTCTCTTCTTGTGACCTTTCCCCTTCTGTTCTGTACTGTACTATTCTTGTGTAACCAACTATCTTTCTGCTATCTCCACATGTATGTCCCAACGCTACCTAAAGCTCAACATGTCCAAAACAGAACTGCTCATCTTCCCATCTGCCAGAGTCACCACCTGCCCTCAAATCTTCCTCACTGTCAATAACAGCACTGTCACTCACCGACTGTTAGTGCCTCTAGGTTGGGACATGGGTCTCTCTCGCTCCTGCCGGCGCCTCTCCTGAGCCGCGGCCGTCCGCCATCTTGACTAAGATTGCGCATGTGCAGAAACCCTAAACTGTTAATACCTCGCCTCTAGTCTCATTGGTTAATTAATCACCTCTCAGTACTTAAGGCACCTGTTGCCCTATTACCTTTGCCTGTTCTTGGTTCTCATTCCTTGAGACTCTGAGGTGTTTCCTGTTTCTGCTCGTGTTATCCGTTTGCTCCTGGACAAGTCTCCTCTCCACATCGGTAGAACTTACCTGCTGCAGACTACTCTTGCTACCTCCGTTACCTGCCTGCTTCTGGACAAGTCTTCTCTCCACATCAGTAGTAGAACTTACCCGCTGCAGACTACTCTTGCTACCTCCGTTACCTGCCTGCTTCTGGACAAGTCTCCTCTCCACATCGGTAGTAGAACTTACCCGCTGCAGACTACTCTCGCTACCTCCGTTACCTGCCTGCTCCTGGACAAGTCTCCTCTATACATCAGTGGTACAACTTGCCTATTGCAGACCACTCACGTTACTCCGTTCCACGCCTGCACCTGGACAAGTCTTCCCTTCACATCAGTGGTACAACTTGCCTATTGCAGACCACTCACGTTACTCCGTTCCACGCCTGCACCTGGACAAGTCTTCTCTACACATCAGTGGTAAAACTTGCCTATTGCAGACCACTCACGTTACTCTGTTCCATGCCTGCGCCTGGACCAGTCTTCTCTACATATCCGTGGTGAAACTTACCAGCTGTAGACCATTCATGTTTCCTTGTGATATAGCTACTACTCTGTATGGTACCTATTAGCTGGACTAAAGTCTACAAGTGCCTCTGTATTGTAGCTGCAAGTCGCTGACTTTTCTACTATATTGTTGATTGGTCTTTGCCGAACGTTATCCAGTTATCAAGTACTGGCCTGCTATATGCTACCTGCGTGCTAAGGACACTCTTCTCATTTTATGCTGTTTACTAAACTGCTGAACTATCACAGTTCCACGGTGCCAAGACTCAGCATACTATTGACATTTCTTTCCTCTATTCTACTGTATGGTTCCACTGATTCACCACACTACCCAGAGGCCCGAACTTCTGGTAAGTGTAGCTACACCTGGTGAATTATGGGTAAAACTCCTAGTGCCAGTGACAAGCACAATTTCCTCAGTCTCCCAAGACTGCCGACTTGGTGTCACATTTGACTCCACCCTCTGCTTTATTCCTCACATCCAGAATCTCTCCCAGTCCTGTCAAGGCTACCTTAAAAACATTGCCAGAATACACCCTTTTCTTACTCATCATGCTAACAAAACTCTTATCCATTCTGTCATCATCTCCTGTCTTGACTATTGCAACCATCTGCTATCTGGCATTCCTCACATCCATATATCCACACTTCAATCCATACAAAATGCTGCTGCAAGACTGATCTTCCTCTCTCACCGCTCCACATCAGCTGCACCACTTTGCATATCCCTACACTGGCTCCATGTGTCCTCCAGAATCAAATTCAGATGACTCACCCTAACCTACAAAGCCCTCTACAACACTATCCCTGCATATATCTTAAATAATCTCCCTCCCACCCTCTTAGAGCTACCTCTGACCTACGCCTTGTCTCATCTCTGGTAATCACCCCTCACTACTGCCTAAAAGACTTCTCCCGTGATGCTCCTGTCACGTAGCCTGAGTTAGGAATGGGCTTTGAAGCCCCGTTATAGATAGACTTACCCACAGAGAGGTGTGGCGTTTAACCATAGAGAGGTATTCACCCGGGATTCCCGAATGGGAATATGACTGCTCGCTAGCCGCAGGTCACAGTCCTCAAAGGGGAATTAGAGCAGGATGAGATGGAACCGTGAAGTGGAGCAGGACTGCTGGACAATAAATGCAGAGGTTCGGGTGAATGGCAGTAAACCGAAGCGTTGAGGTCTTTAGAAAGTGAATAACTGAGAACAGGACTGATTATGAGGCACGAGGTTCCTACAACAATACCACTGGTCTTGTTTGTGGAATAGGTAACACAGGATACCAACTGAGAGGTGGTGAACTGTAGATAACTGATGCACTGAGATTCCTGGATAGCGAATAGCTCGAGGACAGGACCGATGATGAGGCACAAGGTTCTTGCAATAATACCACAGGTTTTGATCATGGAACAGGTAACACAGGATACCAATGTGCAGACGGGAGCCAGAGAGAACTACGTGCTTACAGGTAAGGAGACCTGAAGATCTGGCAACTTGGTAGAGAAGCAGGTACTTTAAATAGACAGAGCTGACAGGCAATTAGCCAATCAAGAGAATGCAGGAAGTTTTGAAAAGACCAAGTGTGTGCATGCTCAGTTCAGACCAGCAAGTGAATGCAGGGAGTGAGAACCAAGGGAAACAGGTAAGATCAGTGACCAAAATGCGGTTTAGCTGGTGCAATATTTTACAACACCACACCTTTTTAATGGTGGGCACCACACACCTAAGGCCTAGCTTTGTTGCGATACTTGGCATTAAAATTTTTTGACCAAAGATGGAGCGTGAACATCAGAAGCATCCACCCAGGACCGTTCCTCAGGTTCATATCCCTTCCAATCCACTAAATACTTGATCTTTCCCTGAAAAGGTTTTGGAATTCAGGATTTGGGAAATCTCAAATTATTCAGATTGCTGAACAGCCGGAGTAGGAGGCGTTTTTTTATTGAAAGAAAACCGGCTTAGAGGCTTGAGGAGCGAAACATAAAAAGAATTTGAGATGCGGAGTAAGCTAGGAAGTTTGACGGATACTGGGTTGATGACCTGAAGAATTCTAAAGGCTCAAATGAACCGGGGGCGAACTACGTGGAAGGGACTCGTAGGCGGATATTATTTATGGACAGCCACACCTTGTCCCCGACCTTGAAGGGAGTAACTAGTCAACCTTTTTTTTATCGGCAAACCGTTTATAATGGGAAGAAGTCTTCTTAAAACACTCAATCGTCTGGTTCCAAATAGCAAAGGAAATCATGATGGAGAGCATTAGCAGCCGGAACCTGAGTGGGAGGGATCGCAGAGAACTTGTGAAGATTAGAATGAAGGCCATAAACAATGGAGAACGGAGTGGAAGAGGTGGATTTCTGATAGAGGTCATTATGGGCAAATTATGCCTAAGGCAAAAGATCCACCCAATTATCCTGGGAAGCCAGGGAATGTAGACGAATAAAAATCTCCAAATCTTGGTTCACTCTTTGTTTGACCATTGGAATGCAGATGGTAAGATGATGAGAAGTTCAGCTGGATAACCAGTTTACAGAGAGTTCTCCAAAATTTGGATGTAAATTGGACTCCCCGGTCGGAGACAATCTCAAGAGGACATCCATGTAAGCAGAATATTTCCTTGACAAAAATATTTTCTAAACAGGACACTGATGGAAGGCCAACAAGAGGGATAAAATGTGCCATCTTCGAGAAACGGTCTACGAGCACCCAGAGGGTGTAAAATTTCCTGCAGGGAGGGAGATCAGTCACAAAATCCATGGATATATGCGTGACGAAACGAGTGTGATAACACTAACCATCCTGTTTCTTGTTTCTCACATAGTTGATTATAGCATGTACTTTTATAGCCCTTGCTTTTGTTCCCCAGCTCAACACAATACCACTGCAGTATCTAATTACATGTGGATAAGGGAACATTGTAGTTCATTGTAAATATGTATATTGTATATTGATGATCTGGCAGTGAGGTTGTTATTCATTGTCCTTAAAGTGAAGCCGGGTGGGTTATGGGTAAAGATCAGGTGGTGTCCAGGATACGAGTGAGGAGGTTTTAGCTGAATTCATTCTCCCCCCTCGTTCCTCTACAGGAAGCATGGAACAGCTGGGGACCCTGTGACATCAGAAAGTAGTCTAAGAGTTAATTTTAGGAAGGGCTGACTGCTACACTATCTTTGGAGGTGGGGGAAGCCAATTAGTATCCATTATTCTCCATAGGACTAATCGACGCTTTGTCTGCATCCCAGCAGGGGGCTTTTGTGGAAGTACAGCTCATCCCCACTCCTACCTCCAACCCCCTGATCCAGGACCTACCAATGTTTAAAGAGAGAGAGACCTAGGGGTTTGCTGAGGGAGGTGAAAGCACTGTGGAAATTTGACCCTAGATATATGAGACACTCCAAGGGGGAGGTAGTGTTCATTCTGGGATTTCATTTATGGAAGGTGCAAGGTCTGGTTTTTGAGTTGTTCTCTACCAGAATCTACATATGCAGCTGAGAGAGATCCATGGGTCGTCAAGTCTGGACAGCCAGGTGACTAACTCCTTAAGCTAGTGGGGTAAAGGACAGATGATGTGGTAAATCTGCCTGGCCTTTGTTTACTGTATGTACATAATATTCCAGTGATTGTTTTTATTACAATAAAAGTATTGCTTTACTTTCTAACTGCATTTCAGTGTGACTATACATATCCTAGAAGGTACTAGATAGACTTCCCTGGCACAGTGAGGCACCCGTGGGTGGCCAGCCAACGTGAAGTGGGTAGCATTGGGCCAGAAAACCTAGTATCTTCACAATATGTGACCATGGTTTAAATGGAATAGGAAGCGGCATGAGAGGACCAGCAGGAGACTGGCGACAGGTTTTATGTTGTGCACATCAATGACAATCCGTCACAAACTGTTTAATATCTGACCTAACAGTGGGCCACCAATAACTCAGAGAGATTTATTCAATGATTTTGGTGGATCCGGTGTGACCGGAAAATTAGGAATAGTGAAATCAAAGCAAAAGCTTTTTTCGAAGATTCTGTGGCACAAAACTTCTCCCAGGAGCTGGTACTGGGTCAGGAGACAAAGACGTAGCTTGAAGAAATTTGTGTTCCAAAATAGGCCAATTCACAACATCCGGAGATTCAGGTTCACAAGTGAATGCTCTTGATAGGGCATCAGCTCTTTTTTATTTCTTGAGCCCGGCAGAAAGGGGACACGTTAATTAAAACAAGAAAAGTAGAGAGACCACCGGGCCTGGCGGGGGTAAAGACATTGCACTGACTGAAAATACAGCATATTTTTGTGGTCAGTATAAATGGTCACTGGAAACCATGCCCCTTCCAGGAGATGCCCCCATTCAGAAAGTGCCAACTTCATAGCTAGGAGTTCTCTGTCACCGATGTTATAGGTATTTTCAGCTGGCAGGATTTTGCGTAAAAGAATGTGCAAGGTTGACGCTGTTTCCCAGCAGAGGAGTACTGGGAAAGAACTGCACCAGCTCCCACTGCTGAAACATTCACTTTAACTAGGAACGGTTGAGAGGGATCAGGTTGTTTGAAAACTGGAGCTGTGGTGAACGCCTTCTTGAGGGTGCTAAAAGCAGAGAGAGCCAGCTGGGACCAATTCTTAGTGTCAGCGCCTTTTTGGTCAAAGCAACAATGGGGGCCACAATAGAAGAATAACTTCAAATAAACTATCTATAATAGTTGGCAAAGCGTTGAATGGCGTTCAGGCCCAACGGAATAGACCACTTAATGATGGTTCGCACTTTCTCGGGGTCCATATGTAAATTGTCTCCGGAAACGATGTATCCTAAAAAAGAAGTCTCTGGAACTTTAAAGACACATTTTTCGAGCTTGAAATAGAGGTGATTGGTCCTGAGTCTTGAGAGAACCTCAGCAACATGTCTGTGAGAAGGCAGATCCTGGGAGAAAATTTAAATATTGTCCACATAGACTACTACTGAAGAGTGGATAAGGTCTCTGAAGATCTTGTTCATAAAACTTTGTAATACCGCAGGTGCGTTACTATGCCCAAAGGGCATGAACAGATATTCGTAATGGCCCTCTTTGGTATTAAAAGCGGTTTCCACTCATCTCCGTTTCTAATTTTGATTAAATTGTATGCACCCCTCAGGTCTAACTTGGTAAAGATTCAAGCCCCTTTCATCCGTTCAAACAGCTCAGTTATCAGAGGAATTGGATAATTATTTTTCTGAGTGATGGCATTAAGACCCCTATAGTCGATGCAAGGGTATAATTAGCTGTCCCTTTTTACGAAAAAGAAAACGGCACCGGCTGGGGAGGTGGAAGGAAAAAAATGAATCCCTGTTAAAGGTTTGCTTTGACCTAATCCACCATGGCCTCCATCTCGGGAACAGACAGAGGATAGACAGGGCCCCTGGGTGACATTTTGCCAGAAAAAGATCAATGGGGCAGTCCCAGATACGATGCGGAGGTAAGACTTCAGACTTCTGTTTACCAAAATATCAGCAAATGAGTATTGGTAAGGAAGAACAGCTTTGGTAGATTCCTCAATAGTAGCAACAGAACATAAGAGCTCAACAAGTACCAAGCACTTGCAATGACAGGATGGACCCCAAGACAGAACTTGAGCGGACGTCCAATCAATGAGGGGAATGCAGACAGAGCCAAAGTAAACCAAAAGATAACTGGACTGGAGGTGTGCAACAACACATAGAAAGATATTTTTTCAAAATGCAGAGCCCCGACTTGGAGAGATAATGGTTCTGTTCGGGTCAGAATTTTCCCATTAGGATTCTGACTCCCATCAATGGCTGTGAGCACCATTGGAGTAGGTAGTAACGTGGTAGGAAGTGACAAGGATTGGACTAGATTGGAAGAAATAAAGTTCTTGGCTGCCCCAGAGTCCAGAAGAGCAGGTATTTGTTCAGATTCCCTGGGACCATGAAGGGTAATGGGAATTAAACAAGCAGACAATTTATTAAATTTTGAAGGATACTTGAAACTCCCCAATCTGACCTCTCGATCACAGATTAGGATTTGGCATTCCCCTGGTGTTTAAAGCATGAGACCAAGCAATGTCCGGGTTCAGGACAATAGAGACAAAGTCTCCTCCTTCTCTCTTCAGGAGAGAGCCTAGAACACCTAACTGCACATGCTCCTCTGTAGCACTATAGGGTAGGCTCTGGGTGACCGTCAACACAGGATTCTGATGAAAAGGTTCTTTATCTGAAGCCCTCTCTCGACATTGGATGTCAACTTGGTGGCACAATGAGATCAGAGCGTCTAGAGTAGTAGGCAGTTCCTGCGAAACTAAAACATCTTTAATTCGGTCAGCCATCCTGTCAAAGATATTTTTTTGGGATAAAGTCAATTTATTTTTAGCATGAAAATATTTACATTGTTTTATCTTAATTTAGTATATAATTTATATTTGATGTGGTTTTATTATGTCATATGTTATATTATTGGATCCTTGCGTGTGAGCTGATGAGAGGGATATGAACAGGAATGAAGGAGTGAATTCAATGAACAGATGTTTCTAATCAGAGTTGATGAACAAAGACTTGCACAAACTTCTCCGAAGTCTCCATTGAATCCAGGGGAGCCAAAAGGATCAAGAAACGCCTATATACCTTCTCAGCCAATTGCAATATGACATTTGTAAATTGTAGTACAACCTACTTTGGTTGGTACTAAAAGTAACTGTCTGGTCTTTTGGAAGACCAGAGATTTCAGAGACTGAAATTGATCTGATAATATCACAGCACAAGCTTTCCATTTTTTTTAATTAATAAACCTTTCAAACTTTTTTGTTCCTAAGAGTTTCTTTAGCTGAATACATTCAATTATTGCTTTAACACAGCCCTTGCCAACATGGGCTCCATTATTCCATTGCAGCTGTGAAAGTGTACGGAACTGAATAACGTATTGAGTAAGGGTATGGGAACCCTGTCGGAGTCTGAGTAGACTTGAAATAGCTGAGAAAACACGTCTTGGCTTAACGAAACATTTTTTGGAACGTTGCAGAAAACGCAGCCCAATCCTGCAACAAAGAATCGTTCCTCTCCCACAGAGAGGAAGCTTATGCCAGAGCTTGTCCAGGGAGGAGTGATATGATGTAAGCCACTTTAGTGTGATCAGTGGGAAAATTTTGCGGGAGTAGCTCAAACTGAATTGAGCATTGGTTCAAAAACCCTCGACAAAATTTAGGATCACCATCAAACTTTTGAGTAGCAGGCAAACAAAGAGATTAGGAGGATTCAGTCTGGGCAACATGACTGGGTTTGGAAACCTGTGGTGCCGATGCGACCGGTAAGGCAGTTTGCAGAGAATCTAACCTGGAGGCTAGGGCCTGTAGGCATTGAAGAAAATGCAGTTGCACAGCATTCGGACACTGTGACCGACCAGGTGTTGCAGCATGTCTTTAGCAGACGGTTCCCAATCGGGGTCCATTCCTAGTTTGACCAGATCTTACTGTTACAGAGCCTGAGTTTGCAATAGGCCTCAAAGTTCAGCTCTAGATAGACTCTTCTCCTCTCTGGGGATAAGTTTAACAGTAGAGAGGTATTCACCAGGGATCCACGCAAGGGAATACGGATTTAGTTGCTCTCAAGCCACAGGTCGCGGGGGATTAGAACAGGGTGAGATGAAACCATGGAGTGGAGCAGGACTGCTGAACGATAAATGCAGAGGTTCAGGTGAATGGCAATGAACCGAAGCATTGAGGTCTTTAGAAAGCGAATAGCTGAGAACAGGACGGATTATGAGGCACGAAGTTCGTGTAACAAAACCGTAAGTCTTGATTGTGGACAAGTAACACAGGATACCAATATGCAGACGGGAGCCAGAGAGAACTGCGTGCTAACAGGTAAGGAGACCTGAAGATATGGCAACTTGGTAGAGAAGCAGGTACTTTAAATAGACAAACAATTAGCCAATCAAGAGAATGTATGAAGTTTTGAAAAGACCAAGTGTGTGCATGCTCAGTTCAGACTAGCAAGTGAATGCAGGGAGTGAGAATCAAGGGAAACCGGTAAGAACAGTGACCAAAATGCAAGTTAGCTGGTGCAATGTGTGACAGCTCCCCCCTTTCTCGTCTCTGATAACCACCTCTCACTCCCGCCTAAAAGACTTCTCCTGTGCTGCTCCGCACTTATGGAATACCTTACCACGCTCTATTAGACTTTCCCCACAGCCTTCAAACCTTTAGACGCTCTTTGAAAACCTATCACTTTTTTTTTTTTTTAGAGGTGTCCTTATCCCCGATTACACTATTCACACTAAAACACCTTCACAACTGTCCCAATCTCCACTTTGAACCATATCTGCTCCTCTTTTTTCAGCTGTGCCCTCTTCCACTTAGAATGCAAGCTCTCTAATAAGCAGGGTCCTTCATATCCTTTTTTTTTTATTTTTAATAATAATAATAATAATAATAATAATAATAATAATAATAACAAATAACAATAAAGACCTATTCTGAGCCGTTTTGATTCCCAAATACAATGTCGAATTTCCATTTTTAATAGTTGTTCGTCTGCTGGTGACAATAAAATAGGCAACATTTGAAGCGGGTATAAAAGTTTTGGAAATATGATCATTTTGATCAAATTGATATGGTCCAAAAAGGAGAGAATTAAGTGTTTCCAGATAGCCATTTCGTCAATTGCCGCCTTGACATCCTCTCTAATATTAAGGGGGTATAAATCATGTATATTTTTTGGCAGTTGCACACCTAAAAGGCCCAAGACAAAGAATACTGTGTACTCCATAACCAGGGCCGGATTAAGGGAATGGAGGCCCCTGGGCTAAGGGGGACTCCATTCCCCCGTGAGGGCCCCACTCCGTGATCTGAGCTGCCCGCGCCCCTTCCCCCCGGCACTTACCTCCTTCTCCGGCGCGCTGTACGCTCTTTACTGAGGAGATCTCGTGAGAGTGAGACTCACGAGATCTCCTCAGTAAGGAGACTACAGCGTGCCGGAGAAGTGAAAGTGCTCAGCAGCACTGATCGCGCCGGGTGCGCCCCCGACCGATCAATACTGCTGCTGAGCACTTTCAAGGGCCCCCTGGATGCCATAGGCCCCTGGGCTGTAGCCCAGTTAGCCCTATGGTTAATCCGGCCCTGTCCATAACATCTTGTTTTCAGGGTCCAAAGACATCACTATCAATTTAGATTGGTTAATCATGAATCCTGACACGATATTATATTCCTCAATTTTCTGAAGTAAGGGAGTCAAGGTGTGGTGTGGGTCAGATAGAAAGAGTAGCAAATCATCTGGAAAAGCAACCACTCTAAATCTCACCTAATATGAATTCTTTGAAAAACGAGGGTGTAAATGAATAACACGAAGGAGGGGGTCCAACGCCAAATTAAACAAAAGTGGTGATAATGAGCACTCCTGTCTGGTGCCTCGTGTCATTGTTATTGGAGAGTTGAACTGTCCATTTATAATAAAAAAAATAAAAAATAAAATAAAAAGGTGGTTATGGCGGTAGTTTAAATAAATCTAATAAATTGTGAAAATTCCTGGCCAAACACTCTAGACTCAAAGACCATTTGAAGATGTTTCCAAGAGACCAACCATATCAAAAGGCCTTTTCGGCATCAAGGCTTAATAAAATACCAGGATTTTTTTTTTTTTTGAGGCCCTTGCCGCCACAACAGCTGCAATAGCAGCCCTATCCCCTTCAAATGAATGTGCATTATGAGTAAAACCTAGTTGTTGAGAAGATACCAAATCCGGCAGAATATTCTGCAGCCTATTTGCCATAAGTCTGGCCAAAATTTTAAAATACAAATTTATTAAGGTGATATAGGCCTATAGGATGAAACTCTTTCCTGGTTTGGGAATAAAAAAAGAATTACCGTTATTGAATTACAATAATGTACATATATTGATTTTTGTACAATTTCTGAAACAAGAAACCAAGAAAGGAATGAAGTAGTGTTTCGAGAGTTTATAGTACTCCCCCCTACAGCCATCAGGGTTCAGGGATTTATTAAAGGCTAAAGACTTAATTACCCCCTCTACTTCCTGTTCGGTATTATCAGAATTTAACAGGGCTTGCTGGTCACTAGTGAGCTTGGGAAGATTAGCCTCAAATAAAACCTAATTATGTAATACTGGGTTAACTGGGCAGGCAGTATAACATTTCTCATAATAGGCCTGGAATTGAGATAATATACCTGAGGTAGCTGTAAAACGAGACCCAGTAACCGAATCCATAATAGATAAGACAGGGTTACGTCTTCTGTGTCCCTTAGTCATGTTGGCCAGTAATTTGCCCGCCTTGTTCCCCCAACCTATAAAACTTGTTTCTAGTATAATCCACACTAGCCTGGGCGTTCGCTAAAAGGAATAGGAGGTGTTTAGCCAAATCATAAAAGGTCTAAATTAGTTGGAGAGGGGCAAGAACTATACGTGACAAGCGCAAGTTTTATAGCGGCATGTAAAGAATTATAGTTGGACTAAATATCCTTCCTTTTTTTGCCAAATAGGCAATAACGTGTCCTCTCATGACTATATCAGGAGATACGGATTTCAAGTGAGACACTACTTTACTCCATTTTGCAGGCGGTTTCAAGCCTGCCACGTTCCAGGAAACCACCCAGAAACTCTATGAGACCTGTAGAGCAGAGTTCGATAAAGGTAGCATGCTAACCATTATAATCCAAAATATAAAGATGTAACCTAAAGAATGGGGAAGTATAAAAATACACACTCAACCTTCCACTAGTGTAAGGGAAGTGGACATAGAAATAAGACAGGGTCCAACCGCACCTGAGAACCACCCAAAATAGTAGCAAAGATAAAGCTTCAAACTGCAGTGATAAAATATGCATAACCCAAACGTACATGAAGATGAATAACATAATTAAATAGCACCCTAATATTTAGAGATGGGCGGGCTCGGTTCCTCGAGAACCGAACCCATCCAAACTTTACAAATGAACAATGGGCGCTCTATAAAACCTATATAAAGCTATTCGTATGTCATATATAACTATGGCCTGTTGCAGCTCTCCAATACAGGCTCTGGGACCTGGATATCAATGTAACATACATAAAACAAGGCAGGTTGAGAGCGCAAAAACTGTAAACCAATAGTAATATTGATATAGTAATTTAATATGTATTAGAATACACACAAATATAAAATATAAAATGAATAAAACATTAATCCGTATCAAATATAGCAACAAATTGACATCAACTGGAATCAGCATTCATAGTGAGTCAAAACTCATATAGAGTATTCATGATTGGATTTACAGCTGGTGAAGTGATTGATAGACTTGTTAATGCACATGCAGATATACACCCTTAAGAAGGCAAAGCTACAAATGCAGAGTGTTGATCGAGATATATAGAGCTTAGTCCCGGAAGGTGTTTGTATGTAAACACCAAAGCAGGAGGAATAAATCCTCAATATGCAGTAACTGAAATCCAGCAGTTTGTTGAAGTATCACATATATACCACGGATTAAACGTATAAGCACAGCTTGTACACACCTCCTTTGTATTATACAGATGTAGTCTCTCTATGAGAGAGGAGGAATAGAAAGTCTTAAGTACTTATCATGTTATCAGATGGATGGATCACTCACAGGTGTATCTCCTGGTAATAGTTGGATAAAGGTGTTAGTCCTTCCAGGTCACAAAAAGAGCTCCTTCACCCCGGGGTAAATTAATCGCTCTGTTATATCAATCGCCGGCTGGAAGCCAATAAATGCCTGACGCGTTTCTCGGCACACTGGCCGTTTCATCAGAGGTAATGTTATCCAGACAAACCGGCTCTCTACAAATAGTCCATGATTATGGTCACATGGGGACGGCTGACCAATCCCCCGTTGATGATCATGTGATACGGGTAGTCCAATAAGCAGAGGTTCCCATTCATAAAATAGTAACAGCCTCGTACATCACCAGTAAAACAGCTGTTTGTCTCATAATTACAGCTGAAAGTTCCGCTGATGTGGATCCGTTTAAAAGCATAATAGATTGTATTGGTGTAAATTATCACTTCACCTACAAATACTATAATAACGCTTAAATAATCCTTTCTATCGCTGTTAATACTAGGACTGTACAAAAGCAATAGATGTATATATATGGCTAAACTACCAATATATAAAAACATCAGTATTAAAGGTCATTGGCTCATAAATCTCAAAAGGAAAAAAAAAGGAGCAGGGTGTAGTCACAGGCTGATTAGAGCAGGGACAGAGAATATATCTTATTCTTCATCCAATTCTGATAACAATTGATAGAGAATAGAGAAGGATAGAGAAGTCTTTTTTTTTCAATATTTGGCACTCCAAGTGCTTTGGGGTGTCCCCCATTCTTTTGCATTAATATTTCTGGCTGTCAAAAGTCCTGTTTGTCAGCAGTCTCAAAAAATAATATTTAGCACTCCCAAGTGCTTTTGGGGTGTCCCCCATTCTTTTGCATTAATATTTCTGGCTGTCAAAAGTCATATTTGTCAGCAGTATCTAAAACAATTTGTAGCACTACAAGTGCTTTGGGCTCATAATGGATTCAAAACAGTCCACATATGAGCAGCATGAGCAACCAGGTTCTGTCACCAGTCCTGATGGTAGTGTTCCCAGTACGTCATTTGAAATCAGGCAAAAAAAAACACACACCAAAATTTTTTTTACCGCGTTGAAGCGAAAAAGAAGTGTAACTGAGGAAAAGTTAACTGCCGATAAAAAAAAAAATTGCCAACATGCCGTTCTACACACACAGTGACAAAGAGAGAATGAGGCTTTCACCTTTGTCTATTAGTGGCAGATCAAAAAAATGTTACCGAGCCTACAAGTGGTGCACAACTACTGTTACGAGTCAAAGCCGAGCTGCAAGATAACAGTAAGGCAGTAGATGATAATGTTTGCTCTGAATCACAAATGACACCATACCAGTGGAGAGTCCATCCAACAGTGGGATGTCTAATCGTGAGCATTCTGTTAGTGTACCCATAAAGAGGGACCCTTTCAGCAGTTCTGCTTATGTGTGCCTGAACAGCCTGAGTATAGCCGGTGATAAACAAATTGAGGATGCCACTTTGGAATTAGAAAAGGATGAGGGGGAGATTTGTGTAGGCGATGAGGGCGCTAATAAGGATGTTGATGAGGATGAGGTTGTTTGTGTCAGTCCTGCACCAGTGGCAGCAGTTCTGGCACGTGACAAGAAAAAGGCCATTGTCATGCCTGGGCATAAAACACAAACATCCACTTCTTATGTGAGGAATTATTTCTACCCCAATCCAGACATTTGTAGTGTATGTCAAGCCACAGTCAGTCGAGGGAGGGACCTTAACCATCTTGGAACCTCGTCTATGTTACGCCATTTGACGAGAGTTCATGGCAAAGTGTTGGGAAAAGCTGAAAGTTCTTCCAAAAAATTTACAAGCACTCCATCATCAGCTAGGACCCTCCGCTCACCGACATCCCGACGGCTACAATATACACCCACCACACCATCCTCATCAATATCCTCAGTAGCCCTGCATCCCAATTATTAAGGCTGGATGACTCCTGCACTATTATTGATTCCTCTGAAGAAAGCGTTAGTCCCACTGCTGCTACTGCTGGGGGTGAATCGTTAGCCCAGAGGAAGGCCAAGAAAAAGAGCAGTCCTACATTTCAACAATTAACTGTGAAACAATCATTTGCGAGGGGAAGCAAATATGACAGCAGTCACCCAGTCGCCAAGCGAATCACAGACGCCATGGCTGCCATGTTAGTGCTAGATCTGCGTCCAATATCCACAATAAACGCAGATGTTTTTTCACAGTTAATTGAGGATTTGTGTCCGCGTTACAGAATTCCATCGCAATACCATTTTTCCCGTAAAGCTATTCCACAACTCTACCAAAAAGTGTGTACAAATGTAGAGATTGCGCTGAAAAATGCCATTCTGCCCACTGTCCACTTAACCACAGATATGTGGACAAGTGGAAGTGGGCAAACCAAAGACTATATGATTGTGACAGCCCACTGGGTTGGTCATTCACCTTCACCAGCAGGAACAGCAGCAGCATGTACACCACTACGTAACATTTGTCACAGGCAGGCCACTCTTTGTATCACCGGCTCCACTAACAGGCATACAGCTGATAATTTGTTACGCAAACTAAGAGATGTGATTGATACATGGCTTATACCACTTGGACTCTCCCCAGGATATGTCATTTCTGATAACGCCAACAATATAGTGCGAGCATTACAGCTGGGTGATTTCCAGCACATTCCCTGTTTTGCTCACACTATCAAATTGGTGGTGCAGAGCTTCCTACGAACTAACCGTGAGGTACAGGAGATGCTTTCGGTGGCCCGTAAGATTTCAGGCCGTTTCAGGCATTCGGCCACAGCATGTAGGAGATTGCAGCAACTCCAAGAGCAGTTTAACTTGCCAAGCCACCAACTTAAGCAGGAGGTGGTAACTAGGTGGAATTCCACCCTGTACATGCTGCAGAGGATGGAGGAACAACGCAAAGCCATCCAAGTGAATTGCACAAGCCATGACATTGGGAAAGGAGGGGGCATGTATTTCACTCTTGCACAGTGGGGAATCCTTTCAGTCCTGTGCAAGGTGCTGAAATCATTTGAAGTTGTGACGTGTGAGGTGAGTGCAGATTCTGCTAGTTTGAGCCAAGTCATTCCTTTCATTAGACTATTGGAAAAGCAGCTTGAGAAACTGAGGGAGTAGATGAAAGCAAGCAATTCTGCAAAGTATGTTGGCCTTGCCGATCAAGTACGATCGCTTTACAATGATCCTCGAGTTATTAAGATCTTGAGCTTGGATCAGTACGTTTTGGCCACTGTGCTTGATCCAAGGTTTAAGACCTACATTGAGTCTTTGCTTCAAAATTAACGAGATGTGAACTTTTGCAAGGAGCTATTGCTCAGCAAGTTGTCCGCTGAACTGGGCCTTGGCTTGACGGCATGTCCTCCTTCAGTTTCTCAAGCAGCTGCTGCTCGTAAAAAAAATTAATTTTCCAAAAAAAAGCAGGGAGGACGCAGAGGAAACCAGAACAGTTTAACATCTGGGCTGGTTTGAAGGATTTTTTTTTAAAAAAAAGGTGTGACCTTGCCCATAACTCCATCCAATATGAGTATTAACATGCAAAGGATGGTGGAGGATTACTTTCAAGATGTAGTTGATATGAAAATGTCAAACAGTCCCTTTCCTTACTGGGAAGAAAAGAAGGCCATTTGGAAACCCATGTACAATCTTTTTTTGCAATACTTAACCTGCCCAGCCTCCAGTGTGTACTCTGAACGAGTGTTCAGCACAGCCGGGAACTTAGTCAGTGATCGCCGTAGAAGGTTACTTCCCAAAATGTGGAGAAAATGATGTTTATAAAAATGAACTGCATCTTCCCCGAGGAAGACCTTCACCATCCAAAACATCCAAGCACTGACTGTTCTCTAATGGTGGATTCAAGTGGTGATGAACTGATAGTCTGTGATGATGACGTACACACTGATGAGGGTGAGGATGAAGCTGAAGATGATGACGATAACATATTTTTAAAACTTTCTATGTAATTGTAGGGTGCAATTTACCCCCAAAGAGGAAAGGGACTTGGGGCATTTCCATATCACGTACCATCTTGAAAGGCTGCTGTTTGGGCAATTTCTCCTTAAGGGTAGGTTGTCATACACAAAGTGACCCCAAACGGTCTTTGTCCATTTCAATTAATATTGTACAGTCTATAACGGCTGCATTTTTTTGTATTTTCTACAACTGGAGGGGGGCCTAGAGAGACAGAAACCAAACTGCCTTTGTCCATTTCTTTATA
This sequence comes from Mixophyes fleayi, assembly GCF_038048845.1. Classification (NCBI taxonomy): domain Eukaryota; kingdom Metazoa; phylum Chordata; class Amphibia; order Anura; family Limnodynastidae; genus Mixophyes; species Mixophyes fleayi. The sequence continues at coordinate 248,850,897 of NC_134403.1, read as the reverse complement.
AGTATAAGTGTAGGGTGTAATATACATCCAAAGACGATGGTTGCATTGCCAATATTCATAGATGGAGAGGAAGACAATCTGGTCTGTATGTATAATTAATGAAGGCCTACCAGGAATTAAACTGTTTTTTGGATAATTTATTAGCTTTACAATTACATTATCCAAGAAACAGGTGGAGCACAAAATCTGGTAATTTTAGGCCCAAAAACATTGGCTTTTTAAACAAAATAGCAAAACAAAACCAAAACCAAAACAGGACGGTTATCCAGATCCAAAACCAAGACCAAAACATGGGGGTCAGTGAGCATCTCTACTAATATTGTAACAGTTTCCAAAAACCCTTTGTAAGTACCAAACATGTTATAGATAAACACATAATACATAAAGCATGCAGAAATAAAGACCAAGTCTGAGACAAAACTTATTTGCCTTCCAATGACTCTATTTTTCCATTTTCCTCCCAATCACAAGTCATGCGCCCGTTTTGCCATAACGAAAGAATGATAAAACTGACAACTAGAACATATTGGACAAACAGATATAAAGTGTGCACTTCCCAAACCTAGGATATTGATCTCTGTGACAGATCATGAGGTATGTACATACCATGGATAAATTCTCTGGCACAATCAGAATCAGTAAATATGTGAGATTGACCATTATCAGAAATACGTAGCCTTGCAGGATACATGGGAACGAATCTAACATGATGTTCAAAAAGGAACAAAGTGGCAAATTCCTTCCTCTTCTGGGACACTATGGCAGACAAATCTTGAAACGTCAAAACCTTAAAACCCGACTCATCCCTTTCATCTATAGGAGGAAAGCATCGCCTCCCTATCTCTAAAATTTGGAAACTTGGCAATAACAGCGCGGTCTACTATTGATGTTAGTGGATCCACGATATGCCCTTTCAATACTGACGGGTGGACCAATATCACATAGTCGCAATGTAGAAATTAGATCTGTCTGAAGAAAGGCAAGGAGATCTGGTACTTTTACAGATTCTGGAATACCCACAAAGCGTAAATTATTCCGTCTATTGCAGTTTTCAAGACCATTTAGTTTCTTTGTCAGGGACAGGATGGTTTTAGATTGGGCTTCTATGGTGGAATGTAGAGTAGCAGAATTATCCTTCACGTCGCTCACTGTCACGAACACGCTCCCAGATATAAAGAAAAATAATGAATAAACAAATAATAAATTTGACATAACAAGCAAAAGCAGTTTAAAATAAAAAGGATTACCTTCAGATTTGCACTTACATAATTTGCATTCTGGCCAAGGGGAATTTGGCTAGGAAGATGGACAGCTTATCAATGTAACTTGATTTCCCCAGAAGTCTGACACTTTGTCCCTCCAGACACAGGTTTTTAAGCAAACTCAAATGGGACGGCATTCACAGGGGCAGTGTTTAATGCTAATCGGGGGTTGTGTCCTGGGACACTTTTTCAAACCAAATTTACATGTTGCCTGATTTACTAACCAATTCTACTATGTGATATATTTTTCCTGGACAGCGTTACATCGATCCAATTTTATCATTAATAAATCCCCTATGACTTTGTCCATCTTTTCATATCAAACATGCCTAAGTACAGTGCATTCGCAGAGCTTACACTCCTTTTCTTCATTTCTCTGTGGGGCAGAATTCTTAATTTAACATATGAGCTGCCCTTCATCATGCTATTGAGGAATATGTGGTTGATCACTACTTTTATTGATTTTAAGTGGCATATTTTAAAACTGATTTCTTTTTGTCTATACAGTATTACATACAGGCTATGTTAGCACATGGCCTCATTGAGCCAGACCACATGCTGAGCGGTACCTAAAAGTCTATTCAAGTGTCACAAATAGTCTAGATCTCACCCCGGGAGTCCTTTGAACTGCCCCCAGGTGACACTTCTATCTGTTCACACTGGGGTGTGCAAAGCCATCAAACACAATTTCATCAGTATTCACCTGAAATTCCATATTCTACCTCTGATGTTTTCAACTCACTCTGGCTACAAGCTACATGCAACATGAGGACTGTTTTGGACTCTGATCTCATTTTCCTCTCATCTCATAAAAATGTTTGTTCTATTTGTCAGTTTGTTTTCAATGCAAAATCCACTCTGTTTAATCAGACTGCTGTACTACTTGCTCAACCACTTCCTACCCATGCTACAGTTATTTCAGTCCCCCTATCTCACCACTGTACTTCAATTCTATTTAAGCTTTGTCTCCCTTTACAAGTAGGAAGAAATTATACTGTCTTTCAACCAATCTCCTCTCATGAGTCTGCAAAATCTCAGCTACTCAATTACCTGCTCTTTATTACTCTCCATTCAACACTTCCACCCACTCCCCCACATGGCTCCCCACATCATTACTTTATAACATCCAGGAATACACTACATTTGCTGCAGCCTAGCTCTGCACTACTTATCCGATTACACTGGACATTGCAATTAGGCAATTCCTTTAATTCCTCATTTTTGCTATTTGACTACTAGTCCCAACTATATCATCCCTCACCCCTCCTGCAACACACACCTCTGTCCACATTGCCCCTTCATTACTTCACTCACCTTTAGTGAACACTCGTGAACTCTTTTCCTATTTAAATTCAATAACTTTAACAGCCTCACCCTGCCGCCAGAAACTAAAAGGACACACATCTTACAATCATCTTTCCTACCTTTCTTCCTCCCTGCTTCTATTAGCTGGTGATATATCACATAATCCAGGTCCCCCTTACTTCTCCCACACACATATATCTGAACACTACAGAAATCTGGCAAACCTCAAACACATAACCTGTCTCCCCTCTCTTCCAAAGTCCTTTAGATGTGCCCTTTGGAATGCACGCTCTGTTTGTAACAAACTTACCTCCGTACATGATCTCTTCCTCTCATACAACCTCAACCTTCTAGCAAGAACAGAAACATGGCTCACGCATTCAGACACTGCCTCACCTGCAGCCCTTTCACATGGTGGTCTCCATTTCACCCACACCCCCAGACCAGGAGGCAGACAAGGAGGGGGGGTTGGACTACTTCTCTCCCCACGGTGCACATTCACAGTTCTACCAAGTATCACTTCACTCACATTCACATCTTTTGAAGTACATGCTGTTAGGATTTTTAACCCATTCTCTATGCGTGTTGCTGTCATCTATCGCCCCCCTGGTTTACACCAACAATTTCTTGAACACTTCTCTGCATGGCTCCCTCACTTCTTATCTACCGATATCCCCACGATCATCATGGGTGATTTCAACATCCCTATTTCTAATCCACATTCCAATGCTGCTTTCAAACTACTCTCTCTAACCTCCTCACTTGACCTCTCCCAGTGGATTGAATCTGCTACTCATCAGGATGGCCACTGTCTTGATCTTGTTTTCTCTAGACTATGCTCAGTTTCTAATTTCCTTAACACTCCTTTTCCCCTATCGGATCATCACCTTATTAGGTACGCGCTCACACCCAGTTCTTTACCCTCCCTAGTGTCAAACTCTTCCAAGCCTCCTCGTACCCGCAGGAATATCAACGCTATTGATTTTCAACAGTTTTCCACCTCTCTCCAACACCTTCTCTCCCCAATTTGTACATTCTCCTCCCCAGATCGGGCAGTACCCCATTTTCATCAAACCCTAGCAACAGCCCTGGATCAAGTGGCTCCAGCGACACTACATACTTCGCGTAGAATTTGTTGCCAACCGTGGCACACTACAGTAACACGAACTCTACAAAAACTTTCTCGTAAAGCAGAACGTCACTGGCGTAAATCTTGTGCCTGTAATGATTTCATCACATATACTGATATCTACCACTCCTACAGAAATGCTCTGGACACTGCTAAACAAGCATACTACCGATCTCTCATCTATGCTCAGGCTTCTAACCCCAAACGCCTCTTTAACACATTTAACTCTCTTCTGAATCCTCCTGCCCCAAATCCTCCAACTAACATCAGTGCACAGGATCTTGCTTCCTATTTGAAGGACAAAATAGATAAGATCAGGCTTGAAATGTATCTCCCTTGACAAGCAATCTGCTCAATTCCTTTGTAGCACCCTCTGACACTCTCTTCATTTGATCCCACAAATGAAGAGGAAGTTTCTACTCTCTTCTCATCTTCCTACTCTACCTCCTGTCCTCTTGATCCCATTCCCTCACAAATGGGTATGTCCCTGTCTCCTGTGCTCATTCCCCCTCTAACTAAAATCTGTAATCTATCTCTTTCTACTGGTATTTTTCCATCTATATTCAAGCATGCAGTGATTACTCCCATTTTAAAAAAACAGAATTCTGACCCTAACTCTCTCATAAATTACCGCCCCATCTCCCAGCTCCCATGCCCCTCCAAGCTTCTCGAGAGAATTGCCTACACACGCCTCACACACTTTCTTACAGCAAACAACCTATTGGATCCTCTTCAGTCAGGCTTTCGCTCTCAACACTCCACAGAGACTGCGCTGACCAAAGTTGTCAATGATTTGATCACAGCAAAAAATAATAACCAATACTCTCTTCTAATTCTCCTGGATCTCTCTGCTGCATTTAACACTGTTGACCACTCTCTCCTCATACAAATGCTACAATCCCTTGGTCTTGAAGGCACTGTCCTATCCTGGTTCTCATCCTACCTATCTAATCGCTCTTTCAGTGTTAATTTCTCTGGATCCACCTCTGCTCCGCTTTCTTTATCAGTTGGAGTACCACAAGGCTCAGTCCTAGGTCCTCTGCTATTCTCTATCTACACCACTTCTCTTGGAAAACTAATAAGCTCCTTTGGATTTCAGTATCATCTCTATGCGGATGATACACAAATTTATCTATCCTCTCCTGATCTTTCACCATCTGTGTTGTCTCGCATTACTGACTGTCCTTCTGCCATTTCATCTTGGATGTCTTCTCGCCAACTCAAACTCAACCTTTCAAAAACTGAATTAATAATATTCCCACCCAAGAACAGAAGCTTCCTGCCTGACATTTCTATTTCTGTCGATAACATGACCATAAATCCCACCCCGCAAGCTCGTTGCCTAGGTGTAATCCTTGATTCACAACTGTCGTTTATTCCCCACATCAACTCTATATCTAAATCATGTTACATACACCTAAAGAACATTTCCAGAATACGCACATATCTGACACAAGACACCGCAAAAACATTAATTCATGCACTCATCATCTCCCGCATCGATTATTGCAATTCCCTCCTTCATGGTCTTCCCAAAGTCAAACTTGAACCCCTACAATCTATTTTGCATGCAGCGGCTAGACTGATTTTCCTTACAAACCGTTATTCCTCTGCTGAGCCACTGTCAGTCTCTACATTGGCTGCCTGTATTTCAACGAATCCAATATAAAATTCTTCTACTAACATACAAGGCCATCAACAAAATTGCACCGACATACATTTCCTCACTTGACTCGAAATATCTCCCTACTCGACACCTCCGTTCTGCACAAGATCTACGTCTCACCTCCACTCTCATCACATCCTCCCATTCTCGGTTACAGGATTTTTTCCGGGCTGCACCTACTTTGTGGAATTCCCTCCCTCGCACAGTAAGACTTTCCTCTAGTCTTCAAACCTTCAAGCGTTCACTGAAAACCCACCTCTTCAGACAAGGTTATGATATTCCTCAACCATCATCTTAATTTCCCTAGATTACCCTATTGCCATCCTCTACACTGCTAACGCAAGACAACAACCTTCTGACCAACATTGCAACACACACAGCCCACTCAGTACTTTTACCTTTGCAGTCTGGCTGGTCCATTGTGCAATATGATGTAGCACATGCCCTTGTGTTTCTAACTCTCATTGTCCTATAGATTGTAAGCTTTAGAGCAGGGTTCTCTTACCTCTCTGTCTGTATGTATTACCCAGTATTGTCTTATTAATGTTTGTTCCCAATTGTAAAGTGCTACGGAATTTGCTGGCGCTATATAAAAAAATGTTGATGATGATGATGATCAGACTCTGCGTCTTTAACTGTTACACTAACTTATCAATGGATTCATTTGATACAACTATTTACATTGCAGTTATGAATTATCCCTTATAAATAACTGCAAGCTCTCTATGTTCACGACACTCACCATGGTTTCCAAGGAGGCAATACGCTTAACATTTTGTTCCAATTCTGACACAGCTGCCGCAACAGCAGTTGAACATTATGTAGCTTCTGTTCGATAACAGGCATTATTACCGTAAGCATTTCCCTAGCAGTATCAGATACCGTTGGGGTCTCAGAATGAGTAGTGGATTTAACATCAGAGTTAGCCACAGAGAATGAGAAGAGCTCAGAGGGTGGAGGAATACTCTGAGCAACTTGAGACCTTGTGGAAGAGGTTTTAGTTTTTCCCATTGTCAGGCGCCGCCTGGATCCCGGCGCCCCGCTGATCCGCGCGTCTGGGTGCCTAGCAACCAGACGCGTCACTTCCTCCCCGCTCGGCCGCCCGGCTACTGTGCAGGAAGCGTTCCCATTGCTAGGCAACGGGACGCAAAGTCTAGGAAGCGCTACGCGCTAATAGGATGGCGCTGGGGTGCTGAAGCGGATGGGGCACTTGTGTTATTTAAGCCTCTCTTGACCCCACCTCCAGTGCCAGAGTTTCAGGTCTACCTGTCCTCCAGCGTTTCCTGTGTACCTGTGATTACTAGTCTCCTGACCTTTGCCTGCCTCCTGATTATCTACCGTTTGCCTGTGACCCTTGTGACCCAGATTGCTTTGACTACTCTTTTTGATCTCCATTCTGTACCTCACTGCCAGAACGCTACCGACCCGGCTTGACTCACCACCCCTTTGGATTCTCCCAGTGTACCTGCCTTGCCGGCACCATTGCCGAACCGGCCTGTCTGACATTTCTCTCGTGCTTCGCTATCTGACTCGTGGAAGGACCGCGACCTGCGTGTTCCCTGCAGCTGAGTACATACCTCCTTGCGGGGTCCCTGGTGAACACCAGGGGCACGTTAGACTCCGCAACTTCCTTCGAGTAGTGCCAACGATAGCAGGTACGCTATACTCAGTCGTGACACCCATTTTACTCCCAGAGGGTTTGTCAATATACCTGTACATGATTATAAAATAAAAGCTGGATTATAAGATCACCTAGACACAGATGTTACTTTATAGCGCACACATACTGTATGTCAGCTACAATAATCCTAAAACATACATTACAGATCTATATTAAGTAGATATAGCAGGGGACAAATTAACTGTAATGAAACTCCTGGACATTCTTCGACGTCCACACACCCACGTAGGATTTCCAACTTCAACCGACTAAGGTGCAATGTCAATGGCTAGCATGATAACACACAGTATGGACAACCGAAACCACATATCTCGCAAGGTTTTGACAATAAAAGGACATTGTCTATATAACTCGAAACACAAGCACAATCAGCGTAATACTGGGTATCAGGTCAGGAAGCTCAGTGACTTGGATTCCATTGCATTTGGGGGAACAATTGGTTTCAACAGATGGTTATGATAATACAGGAATCGGTTAGCAGGGTGCACTTGCAGAATACAGCTATATCAAAATGTATATAGAAAAACAGTACAATAAAAGTTCCCAGCAAAAGGGGAGAGCTGGAGACGCAGCTAGTATAGAAAAATCACTGGTTGTTCCCCACCGAGTCCATTTAGGGTGGTATAAACAGTTCCTGAAGTGTGTGCCTGGCATAGTGAGATAACCACTGAATGATTGAGAAGCAGATTATAGCAAGAAAATATATATGACTGTAACAATCTCCTTGACACTCTTAACATCTTATCCCTTGCAAAAGAAAGTAATCTCCTTACACTATAATGTTTTAAGTAATACTTAAATCAGTACACTATTCAAACTGGCATTATTTAGTGGTTAAAGTATTAAAACCATTTGTACTTCTACTATGCTACTCCTGCTGCCTCCATATATGTGGAAATGTTTAACACTTTTTCAGGTAATACGTTTCCCCTCACTGTAGATTTATCATTTTGGTCTGTCTGAGGACTCTGGCTGTCCTAAGTGTGGATGATCTCAGGCTGATCTGTCCCACTGTTTCTGAGACGGTCCTATAATAAAGAGTTTCTGGATCTGCGTGTGGAGGTTGGCTATGAAGGACCGGGTAAATTATTTGCCATTTACACCTAAATGGGCCATTGTAGGTATTCTGCAAAAAATGTAATTGCTTCCAAGGGAAGGAAAAAGCTTCTACTTGCATTTCCTGGCTGCAGCCGAAATTGTTTTCTCCACATGTGGATCCAATGTTTTCCACCCAATCTTTTTCAAGAAAAGTTATTCTTTATTATGCAAATGGACTGGTTGGTGGCTTCTCTTCAAAGAGAAAGATTCACTTGGAAATTCTTTGAAATCTGGGAAAGCTATACCAACACGTTACCCACTCAGTTGAGTGAGCAACTTCGGGAATACTTTCATCAAACAATTTGGTACGAAACCAGAATATTCTTACAACATCCCCAGATTTATCTTTAATAGAAATATATTTTCTCCCAGTCTGGGTCCCCTGCACCTTAGGTATCTACATGCAATTCAATTTTTTTTATGATCTGGTAAATTGTTACAGCTGTTATATAATGTTTGTTACTTTTGATTGCAAACTTTGTCTATTAAATTCTTGTTACATTAGATAATCATGTATTGACATTACACAAACCTGCTACTGTATCAACAATCATTACATGTCTTGTTCTGGTAACTATGATTTTTTCATAAATGTGCTGTTTTAATTTTGTCAGAATCTAAACTTCAATAGCAGTTTGTATAAATATATTTATTTTTTTACACATAAATAAATTTTTAATAATTAACTTCTACATGCAGTGCCTAGCACAGGTAAATTAACCCCTCAGACACATTTCAAGGCCACTGCACACATGGACCCAGCCACAATTAGATTGGCACCTATCAGGATGTTTTCATTCTTCAATGCTATCTTTAACTGCCTTGCAGAATAGAAGTTATGCTTTTTGGGTAACTAGGAAAAAGAACTTATCCACAAAGCCCTCAGATTCCATAACTTTATAGACCAATTAAACAGTCCACCACCAGACCTGTATTGAAATTTCCCTCTTTTGCAATTTCTCAACTCAGCATCTGAAAAGTCCGATTTATCATGCTGTATCCTCCGATTCAGTTTCTTCTATCTAAACTTACGAGCGTTCAAGATGATTTAGGCCTTGACAAAGATTCTGTTTGGTCACAAATATTTCCGCTAATTCAACTTTCATCCATTTAAACAGCTCTGCTTTCTAAAGAGGTGGCTGCTGCTATTTATTTTGTATACAATTTGCACCTAATTTCCCTTGAGGGAGACCTTTACTACAAGTTGCACCAATCAGAAACTTTCACTTTTTCTGTCAAATCACAGACGTTTCTCTTTAATTAGCGGCATCAGTAGACGGAGAGGACCAAATAAAAGAGAAGAGGTCAAAAAATCTCTATCATAGGTAACAGTAGCCATACTTCCTGGGGACTTGCTCTGAAAACTGTCTTCGGGACAGTTTATCATCAATCCTTGCTGAGCAGAGCAAGATTCAGCAAGCTGGTGCAAGAAGTTGAACAACAGTTTCGTTACCGCTCCGCAAAATTCCTTAGCAAAAGCTAAAGGTTTGTGCCTTCTGAATAGAAACCAATTTGTTCAAACTTCCCAGGCTATTATCCTCCCAGCATGCATCAGGCCACCTCACATGTGCACACTCCCACAATGCCCTGTCATAACGGTATAGGCCATAGCCATGCTGCATGCGCTGGAACCTGATGGTGGATGCTCCTACTTGGGGAAGCCCTTCTCCAATCTGAGTTGTTCCCGCTTCCTCCTGCTAAGCGCCAACATATGATGGCCGGAGGCTTCAAGAAAAGATTAACTCCTCCTGGCAGCAGATATAGTACACACAGGTAAGCTCCTCTTAATAATATAAAAAAAAAAACAAAAAAAACCCCAAAAACTAACTACATAATCTCTTGCTGAAAGACAGGAAAAGGTACACCTGGTTGAAGGAGAAGCGGCTTTATGTGGATGAGGATTAACACATTGGTATCTGCTGGCAAGGATAAGGGAAGAGAAAAAAAAAAAGCTAAGGTTTCAGAAATAATATTCTGAAGATCACCAAGCAAAAATAAGAGCTACACTTTCAACATGAATAGATAAGGATTTCCTAGTGAGCTTCAACATAATCAGAATAGCTTTTCTAGGGATAACATTTGCAGTGAATACCAAGCAAATACATTTCTGCTTAATCACTTTAATGTTCTCTAGCACTAGAATCAGTGGTATGTTTTAGCAGTCACCTCTAGCAGTGTTCTATAGATTGTTTTGCGGCTGTGGTAATAGTACTGCACCGAGTGGATTTGTGCATTTTTTTTTTTTTTTTTTGCATTAAAAAGTATTTGGGAAGATTGGAAGAGAAAGTATTAACTTATGTTGCCAGCTCGGCAATTCTTAATATTCTTTTCTACTTACAATGCACCATTTTGTTACTTTTCAATTTAGCATGCGTAAAAACAAAACATTATTTCAAATGGTTATGGTGCATGGTCATGTGTACGGAGTATAATGTAGCACAATGGTAAAAGGCAGCACTTCCTTTCTTGCCCCCCTTGCTATTGTTCAGCATGCCGTGTCTAAGTTATGTACTTGATAAGATGGATAATGTTCCCAACCTCCTCACTTGTTCATTAATCGTTTTTGCTTATATATTTTTGTTTTGAAAACTGTGTGTGTAAATATAAATAAATATATATATATATATATATATATATATATATATATATATATATATATATATATATATATATATATAAATAAAAGTTAAAAAGAAGAAGAACATCAGAGATATCAGACATCGTATTCTCCCATCTAATCAAAGCTAGTTTCACACTCTGCGAAGCTAATGAATGTGGGGGAGAAGTGGATCTCTTAAAATGACTTACAAAATAAAGCAGGCGTTCTAATAACAATTGTAATGCAACATAACTGTATTATGGCACACTGATATTTAAATATGGCAAACTGATAAAGCTGAGCCAGGCATATTTGCATTGTTTCCAAATAGAGCATTTTCTGATTTTCATCCTATTCCTTTTGGTGCTACATATTTGGATCTGTACTTGCATAAATTTAATACAACTTTTAATTAGATCACATTGGTCAAAGGAAACCGACATTAAACCTATGTACAAAAGAGTACTTTTTTTTTTTCCTGCCAATTTTCACAAAATTGCTTGAAAATACATACTGGGTCAAATGCATATTTTGTACATTTTGGTTTGCTTTTTACATGAAGGTCGTTTGTCAATCTTATTTTTGGAGGCATTTTAAAGAACTCCCATTCTAAATGTATCCTCAAGTCTTCACTGCATTAACTGCTTCTATTAATATAAAGTAAATTGTCAATCAACACACTGTAGATAAAAGGCATTAAAAGATCTTGAAGCTGCAAAAAATTGAGGTCAGATGACAAATTCTATTTTGTTAGAAATATTTTTGCATAAATGTGCCATGGATTAGCAGATAAAGTTGACTGACTGCTTTAGTGCACAATGGTGATCCTGATGAGAGTAGATGGATGGAATAAGGAAATTTTTACTGAATGTGGGCACTCATGCACATCGTATTGCACCACATGCAAAACAGTATTTTGTTTTGTAGGATTAGATATTTAAAATGAAATTCAAAGAGTGTAGAGAGTGCTGAGCCTTTTTCTCCCCTTGAAAAACTGTAGGAGAGTGATAAATGTAATAAAAAGACAGAATCTCAATGTTGCTTCACTATCATATATTATTTAAAACATAAATGAAACTTGGCCGAACAGTATTTTAGAGGACAAGAAAAAAAAATGTAATTAACGAAGCGGGAATTTTTAAAGTGATTATAAACAGGATTATACAGTCATGGGCAAAAGTTTTGAGAATGACAAATTGGTTTTCACAAAGTTTGCAGCTTCAGTGTTTTTAGACCTTTTTGTCAGATGTTGTTATGGTATACTGAAATAAAATGACAAAGCATTTCATAAGTGTCAAAGGCTTTTATTGACAATTACATTAAGTTTATGCAAAGAGTCAATATGTGTCAATCTTCTGAGCCACACATACTGACTGATGGACTTGTGTCATTCTCAAAACCTTTAGCCATGACTGTACATGTTCATTTCCATGGGGATCAACAATCCTTAAAAAGTAGGGGCAGTCACATGTGCCAAAAAATAAATGCAACATTACCCACCAAACACTAAAATAAGTCACAAGACCAATGTTGAACGTTTAATTAATTTCACTACATATAAATTACTTTAATGACAAGGGAATCCCTTATGCAAACTATGTAAGTTGTCTGTGTCTTGGCAGAAAATAAAGTGGTTGGCTCTTAAAAAACAAACATATTGCTTTTAAAAAAACATAAAAATGAAAAAAAGTACATTAAAAGTAATCAACACTTTTTTCATAAAATGTTTAATCCAAACGGAGGCAATCTCTGGTTCTGTGCGAGGATCGCAATGATCAACATGTCCTACATTGCACAGTATGTTGTACTGTGTAGTTTAACGAATCAGACATGTACATGGTATCCAGGAATGTCAAATTCAGTATATTTGTAAATATTACATTTTCAAATCTGTAGGTAGACTTGACGTACAGGATATTCCTGATCAGTTTAATATTGGGTCAATCATCCCAGTTCCTAAGAATGTTACAATACATAAACTTAAATACAGCAAATAAAAATAACAAGTCAGTGCTGACTGACTAAAGAGCTGATAAATAAAATTCAATAGATATATCTTTGACTGCATCATTATGTGTATACTTTATCCGATCTATTTAAATGACATTACTTGGGTCTCCAGCAGACTTATGGTAGAATACCATAGTCAGAATTTTTTTTTTATGATAGAGAGTTTACGTTATTGTCCCAGTATGCACCTAGAACAGCGTTTCTTAACTCTATTCATCAAGTACTCCTCAGATCAGGTTTTAAAGATTTCCCTTTGTGGAAACAGGAGCACTAATTCCTTACACACTCAAATAAAATTATTATTCTGTATATGATTAAGCAAAAACTCAAAACAAGACCTAGTGTACTTGAAAAAAGGAATCGTGAAACCATGCTCTAGAACAAGCAATATTTCATCATATTTAATTTGTGCAGAGTGTCTGTAGAAACTTCTCTCTTTTCATATCCAGTGCCAGTAGAAAGTTCTGCGTCCTCTCTTCCCTTCCTGTTCTGCACTGATGCATTAGCATCTGATAAATCTTTGTCTTTTCCTCTGCATCACTGTGCTCAACACTCCTTACATTCTTTTGGACCCAGGCCTGGTCATTTTCTATTTGAAGCCTAGCTTGCTCCCTGCTGTATAGCTCTTTGGCCTTCTGTAGATAGAGAACATTGCCAGAGATGAGATATAAAACAATGATGTAAATGAACAGAGAAACAACAGTTGCAACAAGAAAAAAAGAAAAATGGAATGACCCACAAGCATCCTTTTTGCTTTCATGAAGAAAAGCAATTGTTGCTCCACCCACCTGGATGGCACTGTGATTGTACTGATATCTCAACACAGCCTCACAGAGGTTCCAAAAGGTGTACTCTGGCCATAAGACTGACTGGAATACCAAGCAGGCATGTGATGTCTATAAGAGAAAGAGAATACATTATTATTTTATACGGTAGAAAAAGGAAAGACTGATTGGGATACAGATTAATTTGTGAAACGAAAAGTATATTTTAAATCTGACCTTCAAATTCCACTAGAGGTTAAACTACAGTGCACCCTCAAAAAAATTGAGAATTATACTCACCTTTAATTTCCTTTGCTTGACATACTCCATGGCAGCCCTGACAATGGGTTAATACCCTGATCAGCTTCGTGTAGACAGGAAGAATTTTGTTCCAACTGTACACTATTTAAGGCAGCCCCTCCTCTTCCTCAGTGTCTTTTGTAACTTCCCAAGCCGTCCTGTAACATAACTATTAGAACAAGGGTGGGAAAATATAGGGCTGCCTTGGATTATGTCAAGGAAAGGAAATTAACAGAGAGTATAATTCTAAATTTCTTTCCCAACGCCATGGCAGCCCTGACAATGGGACATACCAAAGCAGTACAATATTTTGGGGGGCAGGGCAATAAAAAAAAAAAAAAACAACATCTTAATATCAGTCAACAAAAATTTATTTACACCGTTTGCTGGAGAATTCTTCTCCCAAACTATGTCTCCGTAGAGGCTGAAACGTCAAGCAGATAATGCTTAGAAAAAGTGTGCATCGACGACCATCCGGCTACCTTACAGATGTCGGTTGCCGATGCATAGGTTCTATGCGCCCAGTAGGTTGCTACCGCCTCCGTTGAATGCGCCTTCAGTATCTTGGGTACGTCACTCCCTTTCCCCCTGTAGGCCTGTGCAATCACTTCTCTAATCCACTTCGCCAATGTGGGTTTGGATGGGGCAAGCCCCTTGCGAGGACGTTCAGGAAGTACAAATAGTTACTTTGTCTTCCTAAGCTTTTCTGTCTTGACAATGTAGGTAGATATGGCTGTCACCACAGCTAGAGTATGAAGCCACCTCTCCTCACTATTAGTGGGATGAGGATAGAGAGACGGTAGTACCAATTCTTGATTGATGTGGAAGGAAGAAACAACCTTGGGTAGATAATCAGTGTTCGTCCTCAAAATCACCTTATCTTCATAAATGTTCAGGAAGGGTTCCTCACACCATAAGGCGTGTATGTCACCTATCCGGCGAGTCAAAGTGATTGCCACTAGAAAGAGCACTTTCCGAGTGAGCCATTTGAGAGAGATGTCCTGCAATGGTTCGAAGGGGTCAGTGGTTAAGGCATCCAGGACAATATTAAGGTCCCAAGGGGCCAAGAATCGTTTCACTCTTGGTCGTAACCTCTTCAGTGCCTGAAAGAATTGGAAGACAAGATCCTGAGATGACAGCCTAGTATCAAGAAAGATGTTAAGAGCAGATATTTGCACCGTCAGTGTAGACAGTGCTAGTCCTTTCACGAAACCATCTTTCAGAAACCAACACATCTGGAACACTAGCGGACATGGGATCCTTCGCCATGTTTTTCGCCCAATAAATGATTTTTTTCCAAATTCTGTAATAAAATATAGGAGGAATTATTTTTCCTTGACCGAATTAGAATGCCGTATTACCTCATCTGAAACACCTTTGGAGTTCAATAGCTGACGCTCAGTCTCCACGTCATCAAACCAAGGGAGTCTGGATTTGGATGCAGACCCAGACCCCGATGTAGGAGATCTGGACTGACCAGCAACGGCCATGGATGCTCCAGCAGCACCCCTTCGTGCTACTGTGAACCAGCGGCGACGCGGCCACGCTGGGAGGACTATTACCTCCACCTTTTCCTTCCTTATCTTCCCGAGTACCTGATGGATGACTGGATAGGGAGGAAACACGTACCCCAGCTTGAAGTTCCACTGGATTGACAGGGCATCTATCCCTAGAGCCCTGTTGTGACAGGAGTAGAAGAGGGGTACCTTGGCATTGTTCCTTGTGGCCATCAGGTCTATTTCTGGCATTCCAAATCTGCGTCGTATAAGTTGAAAAACCTCTTTATGCAACTCCCATTCTCCTGGGTGGATTTGGTTTTTGCTTAAGTAGTCCGCGACTACGTTGTCTTTGCCTGCCACGTGAAGGGCTGAGAGAAATCTCAGGTTAGTCTCTGCTCATGCCATTAGGGTGGTTATTTTGGCTGGCATTGCTCTGCTCTTGGAACCACCCTGTTGGTTTATAAAGGCAACTACAGTCCTGTTGTCGGAGAATACTCGCAGATGTTTGTCTTGCAAGTAGAACTGGAAGTACTGGACTGCATGCCAGACCGCTCTCATCTCCAAGATGAGAAGTCTCTTTTTGTCTTGCCTAGTGCCCTGTGTGACCATCGCCTGCATGTGAGCACCCCAAGCGACTGAACTGGTATCTGTGGTAAGAATACACCAGTCTGACATCGAGAGTCACACCTTGCTTTCTCAGGGCTCGGAGCTGCCACCAGCTTTGGGACTGTCTTGCCGACCTTGAGAGGTTGATTTTGGAATTTACCCCACTGTGCAAAGAGGTTTGCTTGAAGATTTCTCATATGCCATCTTGTCCATGGAAGGATTCCCATTGTTGAGGAAAACATTCCTAGGAGGCGAAGACAGGTTCGTGCTGAAACTCGAGGTTGAATCTGAACTTGATGCGCTAAGGACTGGATTTTGTCCAATCTTTCTTGAGAAAGACAGACCTTGTCCGTTCTTGTATTTATTTGCACTCCTTCAAACACAAGCTGTTGCGACGGTGACAAATGGCTTTTTGATACATTGATTAACCAACCGTGCTGTTGCAGAAACTGAATTATTTGGGATGTAACCTCCAAGGCTGCTTCTTCTGACTGTGTGCGTATCTGGACAACATCCTGATTTCAGCAAAGTCACTCCTCTCTCTTTGAGTGTCGCTATGAGAACTATAAAAAGGACTTTGGCCTTTCCACATCTCCAAGAACATTCACCAAACGGAAGACAAGTAACCTGGAAGCGGCATCCCTGAATGCAAAATCTCAGGAATTGCTGGTGATGGGTCGCGATCGGAATATGAAAATATGCATCCTTTAAGTCTATTGCCATCAGAAAATCTCCTGTTTCTACCGCCTTGAGGATTGAGTTGATAGCAATTGAGAGCTCGTAAATCTAATACCATTCTGAAGGCACCTGATGCTTTCTGGACGAGGAACAGTCTGGAATAGAACCCCATGTTTTCCTGTTTTGTTGGTACTTGTACGATAGCCTAAAAGGCCTGGTGAAAACAGAGGCTTTCTTTCAATGCTTGCTGTTCCAAGAAGGACGTGGGACTTCTTGACTGGACAAACCTGTTTCCTTTTTGCCATGGATGGAATTCTATCGCATATCCTCTGGTGACTATCTCCTGGACCTACTTGTCTTGTGTGGTCCGATTCCAAATTTTTGCAAAGTGCAATATCCTGCCGCCCACTGGAGTTAGTGGAGACTTGATCTGTAGATAGTCATTGGGTTCTTTGCGGTCCTTGTCTTGCCATATTATCTTGGTGTCTGGAATATTGTCTCCCAGGCCTATAGGCACAGGCTTCTTTAAACTGTTGCCTTGGAGAGTAAGAGAGGAAACGTCTCCCTTTACGGTCTTGTGGCAGACGATTAGCATTACCACTTGCTAGTCTCTGCATCAGATAATCCAGTTTTTCTCCAAATAAGAAATTACCTTCATATGGAAGCATTGTGAGATGGCTTTTGGATTGATCTACCGCCCACGGACGTAATCAAAGTGTTCTTCTCGCCAGAACTGTCAAGGCCATGCTCTTGGAAGAGAACACAATCGTATCCAATGAGGCTTCACACAAGAAAGCAATGCTTTTCTGTATAATCTCTAAGGATTTTAGAAGACACAATCTATTTATCTTATCTTCAATACGTGTATGCAGTGTGCTGGCCCACATCCTAAGGGCTCTAGCTACCGAACCCATGGCTATCCCAGACTTTACACATCTCCTCAGGCATAACTCTAATTTCCTGAATGAAGTCTCCATTCACCTATCCATGGCCTCTTTCAAAAGGTCCCCCATCATCCCATGGGAGAGTGGTCCTTGAGGATAAGCCGGCTATGGCTGAATCCACTTTAGGTACCAAACACCATTTCAGCATACCCTCATCCTGGCAGGGGTACATGCGGTTCAGTCTCCCCATATTAGGATGACTTTTGTCTAGGGTTGCCACTTCTTAGAGATCAAGGGCTAGATTTACTAAGCTACCGGGTTTGAAAAAGTGGGGATGTTGCCTATAGCAACCAATCAGATATTAGCTTTGCCATTTTGTAGAAGGTACTAAATAAATGAAAGCTAATATCTGATTGGTTGCTATAGGCAACATCCCCACTTTTTCAAACCCGCAGCTTAGTAAATCTAGCCCCAAGTCTTTTACCACCTTATGGGTATGGAATACTCTATATTTTACTTGGTGTTTCGAGAACAATGCATCCTGAGGTTTGACCGGAACTGTTGGTTCCTTAATGCCTAGAACCTTGTTAAATATGCTTAAGAATAACATTCACAGTATACAAATTAAACATTCTGGGATCCTCTTTCACCCCAGTCCGAATCCCACTCCTGAGGGGAACTGAATGTTTCAGGAGGATGGCTCTGGCCTCATTTCCTCCATATTTTCTCCTATAGAAATCCTGTCCCTCTTTGTTCCCTGTTCTGGAGCCTGAAAATCCTGCATCGCTTTAACCATCCATGAAAAGAATTGCTGGAATTGTTCAGGGGATGGGTCAAGCTCTTCGTTTCAGGGGTGCATGACACATAACGGATCAGTACAATCTTTCGGCAATCGGCCATCACAAGCTGCACTGCACACTTTACATTTCCTTTTTTCCTGCACAAGCTCCACAGAGGTACTGTAAACAATAGTTTTTTGTTCTAAGTAACCTATTCTAATAGTACAAAATACTCACTCTAAGGGCTTACCTTGGGGTGTCCTTCAGCTTTTGGGGCGGGCTCCTGGTTCAAAGTGCACTTAATCCAGATAGCTGCTAGATCCTGCAGCGTACAATCACCTATAGCCAACAATGAACTCATATAATGGGCTTCAGTTGCTTAAATAAGGTGCCTGCTTTGACATCAAAGTGTGTATCGCAGGTTTTAATTGTCCTCATCTGTCCATCCTGACAGGTGAACTGTTCGAGTGTAGCGCTGCCAGCAACCCTGCAGTACACTGCACATGTGCGCGTCCTCTGCGCGTGCATCCATAATGCGTGCATGCCCACCAGACGCCCAGGCAGCTAAGAGAAAACTTCCACAGTGAAGAAACCGATACTCCCGGCACATGCCCCACTGGTACTGTATAAATACACAGCAGTCTCCAGAGGAAAGTCACAAACCTCAAAAAAAAAAAAAATAGCTGAAGAGTTCTGACTTACACAGGCATTAATGTAAACACAAAAACTGTGCGGTAGTTAGCTTAATGGAATGGGTTTTCGTGGTCAAGCAGCTGCATGCAAGCCTCACATCACCAAGACCAATGCCAAGCGAGTCTGAGTTTGGCGGATGCCAGGAGAATGTTACCTGCCTGACTGCATTATGCCAACTGTGACGTTTCGCGGAGGAGGGATAATGGTATGGGGCTGTTTATCAGGGTTTGGGCTAGGCCCCTTATCTCCAGTAAAGGGCAATCTTAATGTTTCAGAATACAAAGTCATTTTGGACAATGCTATGCTTCCAACTTTGTGCCAACAGTTTTGGAAAGGCCCTTTTCTATTCTAACATGACTGTGCCCCAGCGCATAAATCAAGGAGTACAAAGACTTGGTTTGATGAGTTCGGTGTGGAAGAACTTGACTGGCCCACATAGAGCCCTAACCTCAACCCCATCGAACACCTTTCGGATGAACTGGAATGGAGATTTGCGAGCCAGGCCTTCTCATCCAACATCAGTGCCTGACCTCATAAATGCTCTACAGAATGAATGGGCATAAATTTCTGCAGAAACACTCCAGGCATCTTGCAGAAAGCCTTTCAAGAAGAGTGGAAGTTGATATTGCTGCAAAAAGGGGGACCAACTCCATATTAAAGTATATGTATTTAAATACAATGTCATTACAGTCCCTGTTGTCCATATAGTGTATATCTCTCAATACATAGATATATAGATCTCTCCAAGTAAAAAAAAAAAAAAAAATTATCATTGTGTATCCCAATAGGCAGTGAAACTATTACCCGTTGTACTTTCACAGGAATAGTAGTGCTCCAACTAGCTCAACTGTGTTCTCTCACAGCATGAAACAGTGCAGTTCAGCTGGGCTGACATTTATGGAGGAAAGATATCCAAATGATCTGTGAGCACAGCGGTTCTTAAAAGGGCACCAAAAATAAGGGCAGCAGAGATAAGCTTAGTGGGGGGGGATTATGCTCCCCCATGATGTTCCAATGCTATGAATTGTGGTCTGTCTATATTAGCCACTTTGTCTGAAGATCATTATCAAACATGGTTAGTGTGGAGTGTGAATTAAGTCTTGTGTGTCAGCTGGGGAATCAGAAGATCGCGACACTGTGAAACATCTCTGTGTAAGCTGGTCAAGGAGGGAGAGACACTGAATATCCTAAGTGCAAGCGGATTGTAACAGGACAGCATAGCCATGGTGACAAGGGGTTGGTCTCTGTGAACCATCAACCGATCAAGCACTGGAACATCGGTGTTGGCGCATAGTACTGTGAAGCGCTTCCCAATAAACTTGCTGAATATAAGCATACAGTATATCCCTACACACTTCAGAATTCATCCTGCTGCTTCTGTCTCATCAATAAACATTAGTGACCCAGTGCCACTGGAAGCCATGCATGAACATGCCATGACATCATTCTGGTAAAGGTTGATCTCAGTTTCATACATCCAAAGAACGTTGTTCCAGAACTGGACCGACTTATTTTTTTTAGATTCTTGTGGTGAACCCTCTGTATTTGCTCTTGTGAAGGGTTTTCTATATGGTAGACTTGGATAATGATATTCCTACCCCCAGGAGAGTGTTCTTTACTTGGCTGGATGTTGTGAAGGGATTTTTCTTCACCATGTAAAGTGATCCTGCGATCATCCACCAGCTATTGTCTTCCGTGGACGTCAAAGCCTTTTTGTGTTGCCAAGCTCACCAATGCATTCTTTTTTTTCCTCAGAATGTACCAGTCTGGTGATTTGCCACACCTAAGGTCCCCACTATTTCTGATGAATTATTTTTGCTTTTTCAGCCTAAGGATGGCCTGTTTCACTTGCTTTCAAATGTGGTCAACATGTGGTCAAAGAAGCTCTCAATGCAACAGCTTCCAAATGCAAATGCGACACTTGAAATCAATGCCAGACCTTTTGCCTGCTTAATTGATAAAAAAATAACGAAGGAATAGCCCACACCTGTCCATGAAACAGCTTATGAGTCAAATGTAAAATTGCGTTTGGCCCCTTGAAAAAGAGGGGGCTACATATGAAACAGCTGTACATCTTAAAATCCTTCCTCCAATTTAAATGTGCATACACTCAAACTAAAAGATGATAGTCTGCACTTTCCACCAATATTAATTACATAACTAACGTAAATGTGTTGTTGTAAACAGCTAAAAATAACAAAACTTATGCCAGTGTCCAAATATATATTGACCTAACCCTGTCTGTGTACGTAAAAAATAAAACTGTGTGATAGATATATATATATATATATATATATATATATATATATATATATAATTACTTTTTTTTTTAAAATTAACCAAAATTTGCATGTCATTTATTGCAATATATCCCCTGCAAAGTACAAACTTGTTTTTGTCCACTGGATAATCCTGATAATGACTGTAACAAGACCAGTTACAATATTAAAGTAGATATGGTGTAAACATGTATCAATAGGAATCAACAGTTTAGTGTAGAATTTAGAAGGTTTTTAGAATGTGAAGTAAATGACATTCCATTAGCGACATTTAGTTAACTCTAAAAATATAACAAAAAGTCTACATAAAATTATACAACAGATAACGGACTTTTTTTTAACTCTTAGATATACATATGCAGGCTGCAAGACAGAAACCTGCAACTGGATACTATTACATAGAGGCACCTATGAACACTGAAAGTAAGTCAGCTGAAGCAAAATAAACTTCCAGTTTGCCCATCAACATGCTTGTTAATATGGCTGTAGATAACCAAAGTCACAGAAAGACTGCTGTCATTTTACAGCTATGATCAGATAAATTTTCGACCAATCTCTCAACTGATGCTTTTCTTGTACCGTTTTATAATGGATAAGTGCAGGGTTGGGAGTGCAACCATCCATTATTGACACATCATCAGGTTTCCTCAATTTGTACACTGATCAGTTTGGCTTCAGATTGGCTGTGTTCAAAAATGAGAGAAAGGGCTGCTCTGACTAAAGAAATAACCATGTTTTTCTACATTGAACAAATATTTAACAAATCGGCAACTTCACTTATCTTCCGCCATTAAAATGGATTTTCCATTTGAATAGCTCTCTAAAAAGGATTGTTAAAAATATAATTCCACAAAATATTGTTCTGCTTTTAATGCAAAACGAATTGAGGGAGACTTACCTGCCACAGAAGGAAGTCACTGAGACGAATTTCACCAGAGGTACGGATGAGAAGGTCAGGGTTTGGAGAATTTGAGGTATATAAACAATGGTCCAATAAACTCTCAGATACATCACTAGAAAAATATACGAGATTTTAAGCAGAGGTTGTGAAACCTTTTTTGGGCTGTGGTCCAGATTAAATCAGAGGGTGGGAGGAAGAAATATAAGTTGCTGATATATTGAAAAATATTTTATGAACTCGCAATAAAACATTCTAAAAAGAAAAAAAAGGGATCTGGAATTTAGCAATTCTCCAACCGCATATCTACAATTATTCATTCTTACCATTCACACAGATAGACAAGGACATGTGATCTAGTAGTCATACAATACCTTACAATATATTTAAAAATAATCACTGCTCATGGACATACATCCACAAATACATGCATGAATATTCAAAACATTCTCCTAGAAAGCTACCTGGGATCTAGAAGACCCTCTTGCACTCCCCAGGCTGCCTCTCGAACAGCATTGCTGATCTCATGTCTGGACGTGTAAGCAAAGCAAACATTTAGGAAACACCTGAAGACAAAAAATCCAGAGGGACACGTGTTAAAAATTTTCAGTAGCTATATAGAGAAACACAAATCAGATATATGGGTCTGACGAACCACAGTGATACATTATGGAATACAATGTATGCTAGTACAATATTAAACACACGCACACACAAAAAAAACCAAAACATTTTGGATGAACTATTCTAGTACTAAAGTTAGGTAATTTATAACCAAACCATGGTTGAGGGAAAATGACATCCAACATATGGCTGCCCATTCCCTTAAATTTTAGTTCACTCCTTTGCATGCAGAATATTAAATTATTTTACTGATGACTACAAGGTTAAGTACATAGGTCCTGTTAGAAGACTAAGTACTACTATAAAAACTTATATTAATAATTGTTTATTATTCTGTAGATCACAAATTCTCAAAAAAAGAGTATCATAAATTCGTAGCCCAAAACAATGGACCCTTTTTTTTAGTGTGTAATCTATAGGTTAGGAGAGTCTTTTTCTACTAAATGTAGACTTGGTAATTAACATGCAGATTAATGTCTGGAGCTTTTGATTGACATGAATTAATCACACATTCAAGAAGGTCAGCAACTTTCTGAAACAGCAGATTTCATTGCAGGCCTGAACCAGACTTTAGGAGAGACACTTCAGGGAGACCCCAGTAAATAAAAAGTGACCATTGTTTTATATAGAGAGAATCATCATATTCAGGAAGATTACTTACTTAGATACTGTTGATTTGTGTTACTAGGAACGTGTTATCTGTACAATATTCTTCATTTTTTTTTTTTAATTGCATAGAAAATAAATCTACACAACTCCATAAAAGGGTCGCTTAATATTTAAAAATGGGTGTATAACGCTTCCAATTGAATCTACAATGAGAATCTATTAGGGGATTCATTTTCTGACCACTCATTAAGACAACTTCTGTCAATAAAACCAAAGCCAGTTTGGTTTATTGCTCTTTTTTCCCCATAAAACATCATATTTATAAAACACAAAGTTAAAATGAAATTTAATTAATTTTCAAAGAAAACAACGAAACAATTATTCACTACAGTCCTCAGAGCTGTGAATCAAAGAACATAACCACTCTTTGTTTATAATTATGCTGCTGCAAATACTTTCAAACACTCACTTAGAGTAGGCCTTAGTTTCCAAGACAGCCTGGGCAATAAGCTTCTGGATGTCCAGGGGAAGCAAAGTCAAGTCACCCAGCACTCTAATACAAACCTCGTGCTTCTGAAGTTTATCCCTGTGTATGAAGAGAAGATTAATCAAAGACAGAATGTAAAGTATAATGTACTACACCGCTTAACAGTTAGAGCAATTTCAAATATCAAAATGAAATGGTCTCTTTTTTTTTTTTTCTTACTGGCTCAGTTCTCATACATTTTACTAGCAAAATCATTCATATACAGATACATATGGAGAACAACTTTTTGCACAAATGCAGGACTTAGTTAATTTGCTATTGTCAAGTGTTTCAAAATGTTGAAGATAAAAACAAATAGTTACTGCACATTTTCCAAATGTATGCACCCCAAATTAGACTAAAGAAAACTTGTAGTTGTTTTTGCAAATGGAAATCACGGCTATACACCTTAGTATTTTCTAATGTCCTAGTGTTTTACAGTAGAAGGTACATTATGTTTGCAACACATATCACGTGGAAAAGAAAGTACACCCTCTTTTATATCGGTGTCGTAACATCAGGTTACAATCATCCAGTCCCCAAGTCCTAAAATTTTATAATTCTTATCTCATGTGACAAATAACCCATATCAGATGTTACTTTGTCATTTATGTTAGAGGTTCACTGGATACACAGACTTCAAATCATAACCTTTTCAGGGCTCAATGAACATTTGGCATCCTCCTGCTTTCTATTAAGGGCATCCCTGAGTAGCAGAGAGTAGTGGTGCTCGGGAGTACAGTTGACTAGATGAGTGGATGAATTCAGAATCGTAATCCATTTGCACGTTGGGACAGTTACCATACCAGCTGAATACTTTAGCTATTTTACTGAAGCCACAGTATTAGCAGCACCCGTTCATTACTGAATTATGGGTTCCAACTTGAGCTTGGTGCATTTCCACAATTGTTTCTCCACCTGGCCTTGCCCTGACCTATCATTGTCTGCCCCTTATTTGGTGTCTAACTGTATCTGTCCTTCCAATAGGTCCAGGCCCCCACAGGGTGGCTAACTACTTGAACTCCTCCCATCTGCCTAATATGGTCTCAGTGTATTATTGCTGTTGTTGGAATTTGCTGGGTTCGTCTAGTTCATTAAATAGGTCCCCTATGGTCAGTCTCGCACTTCTTGTGTGTGCAACATACAGACCCCTTCATGGCGTCAATTACCTCCCTTACACTTTTTTCTTTTCAGATAGCATTTTGCGCATCCTTATTGACATGCCACCTTTTTTTATTTCACTTGTCTCCAATTGCAATATTTTGTACACTACCATGATACATATATAGTTTCAGTGTTTTGTTCTCTTTACACTGCAACTCCTGCACTGTTTTTTATTTTTGCAGTGTTATTATTAACTGTTCAACTTTTTATTAATGTATTCCAACCATCTGTCATTAGCTTGCATATACTCCAGTGTGATTGGCCTCTAGACGTTAGGTGTACTGTCCGCCCATCAAATATATCTCCTATTTGCAGTATCGTTACTTTGATTAACCTGTGTAGTTGGCAAAGATGGTCACATGTACCTCACTCAATTGCTTGAGGCACCTTGCCTGCAGTTCCTACTACTAGTGTTGTGTTAGAGTATGGTTATGGTGGTAGCGGTCATATGCACTTCTGACAATAATCACTAGCGTTCGGCAAGCGATAGGTTTACATACCTCAATATTGAACAATCACTGTGGTGTGTGGCACTTTAAATTACTAGTCAAAAAGTCTTGCACCTTTTTTCACACATGGGAGGGTAATTGTACATTCAGGAACACTGTATTCGTTACCTCAATGCTGTGCCCCATCGAAATGTTGATTCTGTTAATTATAAACAACTATTTCCTGTCCTCGCACATGCTGCATATATTTTCATTAGTAATATCATTGTTGAAATTTGTGCCTTTCCTACTTCCCATCCTCCTCCTCCCCCCCCCATCCCTGATCCCTCTCCCCCACTAGTACAAAACATAAAAATAAGAGCAGACATCTTGTTTACTCATATTCTTTTGATCAATATGATGTTTGTATTTCTCAAGCTGTTTCCTCTTTATATAAAGTTTAAAAAACAAAACAAAAAAATCCAACCATTTCCTTACTTCCTTTAAGTCCTGTGAGCGCTTCCACCCTAACTAGCAAAGTGACAGTGTACTCTGATTGTGAGTGTACTGTAACACTCTTCAAGCTATGAAAAAAAAAAAAAGATGTAAAACAACTATAGAAAATGCAAAACAACTATGGCCAAGAGCAAAACAACCAGCCAGAAGATGTGCTGTGACATCAAAAGTTTTTTCACTAAGCAACCCAACATAGGTATGTCAGTCATTTTCAGATTAACCTACTGTCAACTTAATACACAATTCTGCTTATGGTATAATATTGCACATAAAAGAATTACCCAACCCTCCTTTGTGTTTTAATCTAAGTAAGCACTTACTTCTCTTCCAGAAGTCGCATAAATTTTTGGCGGGCTAGTTCCATTAGGCCTTCCACCTCTTCCTCTGAACGCTTGAAATTCTCAATGCTGAAGGCATACACAGTCACCTCACAAATTCCAAGGTTTAAACACCAACGCAATGTCTATATGGAGGGAGAAAAATAGCTTTTTTTTTTTGCACATGCCATAAAATACATTCTCATGCAATTCATTGAGATACACTAGCCCCATGGATTGTAGGCCATACGACTAGAAGGTTGGACACCAAGTTAATAAATATACTTCCTCTACAAACCATACACCCAGACGTAACACTATTAGTTTAGTCCAAAAGCAGAGACTTAGGAAAAGAATGCAAAGTGGTAACCTGAAGCAATAACCAAACCAGACACCTAGAAGAAGTCTGACTAAATCAGTAGACAGATACAGTGAGTGCTGGTAAGTAAAACTTTATTTTATAGTCATTTCATCCAAAACTATTTTTTTTTTTAGTTTTGGGTGGAATTAGCTTTTAAAAAGTAGTTGAATAAGGTAGCGCGACCTGGTAGTCAAATGGCCTGAGAGGTCTTATGCAAGCTCTGAGAACCGTGGACGTACCGCCAGTTTCATGACATTTTTTTCCCGGTTACCCCACTGGAGGATAGCCCTCTCAGACCACTGACCTCCGAATGGAGTCACTTTCACCCACTGCCTTGGCACCAGAGGTGGCTCCTTCCTGCCGATGAGTGGATCTTGGCGTGAAACTTACCAGGTCCGGCAGAGGCCTCGGCAATCTACTGGCCCAGTCTCCTGCCTACCATCAACGGAAGACATTAGGAGGACCAGGTCACCTCTGCTGACCCGGAGCGTGGTGTGCGGTACCCACCCTGGAGCGTCATGTTGTCTGCCATATTGAGCACCCAGATTCCCAGCGGCTACCATACAGACGCCAACAGTGAGGTGCCTTGACTGCCCCGATAAGAGGAACCTTCTCCACCCAGGAACCCACCTTTCACCCAGACGGCACAGTCTATGGAGGCTGCTGTTTGATGGTGTCGACAGCACGATTGCCCTCCCATATTGCACACAAGGCAGGACACATTGCCCACAGAGCAGAAGTGACATTTCCTCCCCCAGGGGGTGCAGAGTTCCAGCCCTATTCCCAGCACCCTCCACAAATCCTGTCGTGCATCTTTGTTGTCACCCAGCTGAACTGACCACACTGGGTAAGGTTGTAGTATACTCTCTTTTATTTATTGGAAACTTACTACTTCTTGCCCCTTAAGTGCTTCCATGGCTCATCGCACATCTTATTGTTTGGGTCCTTATGACATTTATGCAGACACCTGCTAAACTGCTTTGCACATAAGCCAACACTCCCTCAGAGACTTTTGGCATAGACTCCTCATGCAATCTTTGTTCTTTCGTATGCAACAGGTAAGCACAGGGACATTTACCACTCGTCCAGTTCCTGGGCACTCACAGTGACTTTCCAGCTAGACCCCACCACTGCCATCTTGTGCTTATTGCTTTAACTGCAGGCTGGATACTACCAACTGATATTTGCTCTCATATAGCGGTTGCTCATGCACCTGGAAGCAGAGCTCCCAACGGTGAACTTTCGCTACAACATCGTGCTCAATGGGAGTCAGCAGCAAAGCAGATGAATTCCACTGCCTTCCCCACTAATTCACGGCAGGTGAGCAGATCTCTAACAGTCATTTCCAGTTCCGCTCTTCTACCATGTGGCCCAATCTTTTCAACTGCTCAAGGAGCTTCCCAGAGCCCACAAACTTCACTGCTAGCGCTTTCTATATATACACTTTACAGACCCAACATCTCAGACTTTTGGTCATTAACTGTTGGGTCCCACACGTGGACTCTGTCGCTTTGGTACTACAACTACTCGCTCCACGCTATTATTCAGAACCAAAATCTGCATTGCCATCTTGTGTATTCCTCGCACATAGCACCTTACCATCAAAATGCCACCATGTGGAAGCAATCGAGCAGTCTGTACATATATGCTAACTGGAGCGCACCAGGTACTGAATTCTTCTCGTATCAGCCCCACTGTAGCGGTGAAAGCTGACTAACACCCCTTCTCCTCTCCCTTGCCTATCTGCTCCTGTGTCACCAACTACCTAAATCTTACCTTCACCTTTAATATGCATAAACATATACATAAAAAAATATGGGCAGCACAGTGGCCTAGTGGTTAGCACTTCTGCCGAACAGCACTGGGGTCATGAGTTCAATTCCCGATCATGGCCTTATCTGTGTGGAGTTTGTATGTTCTCCCTGTGTTTACGTGGGTTTCCTCCGGGTGCTCCGGTTTCATCCCACACTCCAAAAATATACTGGTAGGTTAATTGGCTGCTATCAAAAATTGTACAGTGTACAGCTCCACTCTTCCTACCAGCACTTTGGACGAGTATCTAGCACCACACACCTGACCTCTCTCCTCTGCCTTTCCGACACTCCCTGCACTCGTACCATGCCTCCCCTTTCCTGGTCGGCCTGTTTATACACTCCCTTAACTAGCCAGAACCACATTTTGCTACACCGATCTCTTTCCCGACTCCTCACCTCTGACTTTCTCATGACCCTCTGCCGGATATCTTTTAACGGTCTCGTTTCTCCCCCAAAAAAAAGGGTGAAAACGCCTCCCTACATGCCCTTAAAAGGTGATCTAGTCTTCTTTCAGGAAACTCACTTTACTAAACACTTCCACCCGAAACATAGGTCCAAACAATTCCCTCTCACCTATCACGCCTGTGACTCTACCCAGAAGAGACATGGGGTGGAAATTGTTCTTTCTTGCAACCTTATTTTTGATCTTCTATATACACATAGCGACAGGGAGGGTAGATTTATTATCCTAGTGGGTAATCTGAACCACCTTCCTTGCACACTAGTGAATATTTACGCTCCGAATCAGGACCAACAAATTCTTTAAGCGTTTAGGGACAATACTTTCTCAGGTCCGTAAGGGGGAGCCGATAGTGGGAGGAGACTTCAACACGGTCCTTACCACTTACTGGATATGTCTGCCCCCCCCTTGACTGCTCTCCCCGACAGGAGGGATAGGAGAAACTCTAAAGCCTTGCAAGATTTCCTGAAGTTGCACAACCTGTACAATATATGGCGAATCTCTGACCCTTTGGTCCGAGATTATTCCTTTTACTCCCCCATCCACAATACATATTCCTGAATTTACATGATCCTGCTCAGCCACGACCCAACTCTTAAACTCATTCATTCTAATATTCATTCAATGACGTTGTCAAACCATGCCCTGATTTCATCGGACCTCTCCTCCTTAGCCTCTTGACCCTCCTTCTCCTGGAGACTTAATAAATCTCTCCTCCACAACACGGTAACCCACCTCAAATCCCTATTATCTGAATATTTTGAAACAAATGAGTCCCCTGATATTTCACCTACGACTATCTGGAATGCCCATAAGGCTGTTATCAGAGATCATCTTCTGGCCCTGGAAGCCAGCACCAAGAGGCAGACACTAGCTTTAACAACACACCTTCCTATCTCCTCCCAGCAACATGAATCCAACCCAGACCCTGCTATATTTAAACAGATAATCTCCATAAGAGTCAAACTCAACCTTCTGCTCTCCTACCAAGTGAGTGGTCAACAAGTGGAAATGGCTGAATCAGCGTTTTTATGAAGAGGACGATAAGACAGACAAGCTCTTGACCACTCAGCTGAGGACCAAAATCTCGGCCCCCAATCTCCTGGCCATCAGGGACTCCGCTGAGGTCCTGGTCTATGACCCGAAATCAATCCGTTCTGAATTTCAGAAGTATTACTAAAAACTGTAACCTCCCTTAACAGCCCCCCCAAGCCCTTGCCCATCAGAGTCAGGCGGAATGTACAGAGAAATTCCTGGAGGGCGCCCGTCTTCCTAAGCTGACCCCCCAGGCCGCTGACCGTCTTAGTGAACCCATCACCTTGGAGGAGGTGGAGCAGGTTATCAAGGCTAAAAAAGCTGGCAAGGCACCAGGTCCCAACGGGTTTTCATCAGCTTCCCTTTAGAAAGTTTGCAACTCTTCTGGCCCCTAGCCTCTCCAGTCTCTAACTCTATTCTGAAAGGCACCCCCTGGCCCAAAGACTTCTTAGAGGCTCATATAACCCTTATTCACAAAGAGGAAAAAGATGCTTAGAACTGTGCCATCGTCCAATTTCCCTGCTCAACAGTGACCTGAAATTGTATGCAAAGATTCTTGTCAACCATTTAAACTCTGTACTCCCTAGCCTAGTCCACTATGATCAGGTGGGATTTATCCCTGGTAGGCAGGCCAGAGATAACACAAGGAGAACCACTGACCTTATCCACATACTTAACACTAGGAAAACTCCCTCCCATCTTATTCCTAAATGCTGAAAAGGCCTTTGATAGGATCTCCTGGCAGTTCATGACCCATGCCCACAGACACTTTGGCCAAGTCAGATAATTAAATCAGACGATTTAATAGTTGTGATTACAAAATTATCTTACTAAAACTGTACCACTTACTATCTTTCATGCTTTATGGCATTTAGAAACACCATTCCAAGTCTGGGCCTGAAATGTAATTTTACTGATGCCAAGAAAGCACTATGATGGCTTCCACACATGTACTTTATACAACACTGACATATTCCTCAGCATTACATAGTGTAGGTACTTGGGATTAAAGGAAAAACCCAAAAAAAACAAAAACCAGGAGCAGTACCTCATGAGTAGCACTAGGAAAAAGGACACTGAATAAAAGGATATTAAAGTTCTGGGGTTTTTTGTTGGAGTTTTTTTTTTATGTTTTTGAAACTTAACAGGCTGCAAGTTAGATTGTGGGTTAAACATAATCAGTTTACAAAGCACCTCCGCCCTCCTATAATCTTCCTAATCTCCATCAGTTTTCTACTAGCCCAGAAAATAGATGAGAATAATAAGAAAAGAACAGAAGACCAACAATGATCAGCTGTCTGGAACACATTCCTGCTGAAGACTACCTATGCTGAGGTGGCAACATTTACCTTGTAAAACTTAGAAAAAGCACGCGAGGAAAACCAGTTAGCCTATCTGCAGACTTGGACTGCCAAAGAACTGCCTATGAAGGACCAACACCCCGGTGAAGTGCAGTGTGGTCTTTGGGATACTGGTTTCCCTGCCCCAGCATAAGCCCACAGGAATGGAGTTGAGCTGCAGATGCATCACCTTGGGATTTCTAGGATAGGGGCATATGCATGGCACCACGAACTCCTGTTTCATGTGAAAACCAGAGACTGCATTAAGAATGAAAGACGAGACTGTACAAAGGACCATATTAACCTTGTGAAACATGACATAAGGAACTGATGTGACTAGAGGGGGAACCAAACATATGACTGAGGTATTAACTAGAAATATGAAAACAATAAAGTGTCAGAATATGGCCTGCAACCCATAGAAACACCATCATACAGAAGTAACACCAATCGGTACTACAACAAAAACAAAGAAAGCAGACTTCTGCATCTTAAGCAAACTCAAGGAATCGAGAGATGGAGGTAAAAAGGTACATGAACCAGAAAAGCCATGGGACCATCAATATTTTGGAGGGAAGCACTCTCAGGTACAGGTTCTGTAAAGTGTAAGATTATGATTTAGACAATGCCAAAATACCTACTTTTGGCAGCACTCATACACTTGTACAAACCTAGGAGTGCAGCAACTAATCCCTGGTTCCTAGGCATTGATGGCTCAGGAAGTCTGTGTCCTAGTTGTCCAACCCCAGGATGTACTCCGTCAAGATGGCTGGAACAAAAGCCAGAAAGCCAGACTCTGAAGGAACAACGTCCAGGTGATCAGGCAAGGGAAATGTCTCACATCTACCAGATGTTGATTGGCAAAGTATTTATAAGAACATGCTCCCTAAGAGCAATGATAAAGGAAAACTGCCACATGCCCAAGCACAAAAGGAGGTCATCTGTTGTGGCAATGGTCCATGAAGCAGGCCTTCACCAGCAGACCATCTAGAAATGGAAAGATCATGAGGTCACAAGAGCACTGCCATGGAGGCCATACCTTTAGTAATATCATCATCACCATTTATTTATATAGCGCCACCGATTCCGCAGCGCTGTATATAGAACTCGTTCACATCAGTCCCTGCCCCATTGGATCTTACAGTCTAAATTTCCGAACATACACACAAAGACAGAGAGAGCGACTAGGGTCAATTTTGATCGCAGTTAAATTAACCTACTAGTATGTTTTTGAAGTGTGGGAGCAAACCTGAGCACCTGGAGGAAACACTCACAAACACGGGGAGAACATACAAACTCCACACAGATAAGGCCATGGTTGGGAATTGAACTCATGACCCCAGCACTGTGAGGCAGAATTGCTAACCACTTAGCCTCCGTGCTGCCCCCAAGGAGGCCAAGGAGGGCTGAGAACAAGCCTAAGGGAAGCGCCTGAAAAATAAGGTGCATCCCTTGGAAGGCGAAATGGAGGAATTGCTGATGGTCCTCAGGGCTGGGGATGTTGAGATGCCAGAAATTCCCTATCATGGCCTGAATCAATGACCAAAAATGACCCCCTCTTGAAATCGCACAAAACTTCCTGAAGGCTTTTTTAGCTCTAATACAAAAAGTAAGAAACAGTCTTTCTTGAGCACCAGAAAGAACTGAAGTAGAAACCTGACCATTTTGGTACTCTGAAACCAAGCAGATGACTGCTGCATCCAGAAAACCTTGGAGAGTATCATGAAGTGTTTTGCTGCAAAATTGAAAAAACTCTAAAAATGATATCCTGTACATCTAACAATTATATTGAGCACCGAGGGGTCAAGCATGGAGCTAGACCTGACATTACTGGAAAAAAGGATGGCAATCCCATAGAGCTCAATCAGTAGTTAGGACATGTTGATTTCTAAGTACTTAGCCTTTGTCCTCTTTGGCTCTCAAAGGGCATCACAGTCCAACAAAAAGTCCTTTGTGCTAATCTGGGACTTTGAAGACTGGTCCTTCAATAGTTGGCTGCTGAACAAGAGTATGAAGAGCAAGCTTATTTAGGTCTGTTTTGCATAAGAGGGCACTTCTGCTTTCTCTGTTGTCTTTAATGATCGTTTTCAGTTTCCTTTCATGGAAAGGGATCATCAGATTTTTCTGGATGTATAGTCTACCAAAAACTTTGTATGTCATCACCGCAACTTTTCAGAACATTTCCATTCCCTTGTGTGAGGGGTCCAAGAAGGACACCACATCAGGGAGAGGAACTATTTTCAGTGAACAGAGAGACTGAAAGGTCCACTGCACACCCTGTCACACAATTTCAAATCATCCCTGGAAAAGTGCTCTGAATCATCATAATAAAACACTTCAGCTGATCTGTCCATTTCCCTCATACCACCTAATTAAAGAACTGATCTGTGGCGATAGGAACCAGTGAGCGGGGCATTTCCTAAAAATGTAATCTGGTTAGTTACTCTGGTCCTGGACATCAGAGCTAAATGTACTACTTTAATGAAGCATTTGATGGCCTTAGTACCCGAAAAATACAAACAAACTTCGGGGTAAATTTACTATGCGGGTGTTCCGTAACGATTCCCGGTGCTTTGAATTCATATTTTTAAAACAGGCTGTGTCTTTAACAAAAGTGTCATCAGGTTTTGTCTTTAATAAAACTGCCGTGTGAAGAAAATGACAAAGCACCAGGAATCGGTACGGAACAGCCGCATAGTAAATATACCCATGAGACTCCCTTCGAATGGCAGAGAGCCACATCCTCATTGTTGTCCCGCCTTCTCATTCCTCCTCTTCTGACCCATTCCAGATGTAGACTAACCCGATGGAGGTATACCTTCCTTGGAAGGATCAATCTGGACAGAATTAAGGCCTTTGCCCAAGGCTACCTCAGGATGGAGGTTTAAGATAAACTTGGGCCCTTGACTGGAATGTGCAAGGAAAGCTGGCCCACAGTCTAGGCAATGCCGGAGCCCAAGTAGGCCTGGCCTTTTGCTCAAAGTCCCTTCCAAGAGTTGCTGCACAAGGATGAAGCACAACAGCCAATCACTCACTACCCTGTAATAACTGTGACAACATTTCCACTCATACAAAAGGGAAAAAACAGATGTGGCTGAACAATCTCTTTCGTTCTATCATGTTTCTATCTAATAGCCAGCAAAACTTCATTCTTCACCAATCATAGTACACCCCACTCTAATTCTTCCTCTCATCCCATTTGCTCTTGTTCAACTCTCCCTTCAGATAGCTTGTCCCCTGACTCCCCACTTTGTGTCTCTTGTTAGTCTGCCCCTTTCCT
Organism: Mixophyes fleayi; assembly: GCF_038048845.1. Classification (NCBI taxonomy): domain Eukaryota; kingdom Metazoa; phylum Chordata; class Amphibia; order Anura; family Limnodynastidae; genus Mixophyes; species Mixophyes fleayi. Next base: position 248,816,293 of record NC_134403.1, on the reverse strand, counting down.
CTAGATTGTAAGCTCCTGCAAGCAGGGCACTCTTGGCCGCCTCCTCCTTCTGCTACCTTTGGGCACCCCTACCTCATTTTTGTTCTGAACTTCACTCATACCTCCTTACCCAGTGTATACCTGCTCTTTTTGCAATTCCCTGTATGTCATGTCCTGTTTTGTCCTATGCTCAGTGTAAGGTGCAGTGGACCCTTTATGGCGCCATATAAAAAAAAAAAGAATAATAATAATAATAATGATATTAATGCGGTTAAATTGTAAACAGTGACCGATTATATTGACACCGTTTTTGTGGTGGGCCACAAAGGATTCATCACAAAATTGTGACCTAATTACAGCTACAAGTAACCACAGTAAATAGGGAACGGTGATATATATATATTACATCAAACAGAGCAGATACTCTATTGGTGTGGCACTTAAATAGTATCATCATCATCTATTTACATAGTGCCACTTATTGCGCAGCACTGTACAGAGAACTCACATCAGTCCCTGCCCCATTGGGGCTTACAGTCTAAATTCCCTAACACACACACACACGTCAATTTGTTAGCAGCCAATTAACCTACCAGCAAGTTTTTACAGTGTGAGAGGAAACCGGAGCACCAGGAGGAAACCCACGCAAACACAGGGAGAATATACAAACGCTACACAGATAAGACCATGGTGGTAGATTGAAGTTATGGGATATCATGTGTTTATCAAGCTTTATCTATCTAAGATATGCCCTTTTTTGTGGACCTTCTTCCACAAAAGCAGGGATGTCACCAGAATTTAACTATCCATCACAGACAAAGCAGGGAGTTTTAAATAATAATAATAATAATAATAATAATAATAATAATAATAATAATAATAATAATAATAATAAATATATATATATATATATATATATATATATCTATATATATATATAATAAATAGTAGCTTGATGTACATGGTGCCAACAAACGAGGAACTTCAAAATGGCAACAAGGCAAAACTGGTTAGCTGAGCGTTATGTCTGCGTGTATGGTCTGTAAAAAAGGCTCTGTATGTATTAATTCCTAATGTGAAGGCCTATACCATATGGTGCTTACTCTACACTCCAGACTAGAAATGCAAAAAATGTAAATGGACAATTGTTCACATTCTACTTTGTAGCACCAGCCTGGTATAGCATCTAACCTCTGCAAGCTTTTCAAATCCCTGTGAATGGCCCTCTTGTCTCTCCACGTGGCATTTTTGAGCATATCTTCGGTTCCCATCCATGATGAAGGCAACATGTTTGGGCATTGGACCAGCCTATTTTAAAGAGAGACAAAATATACTGCATTAACCCAAAAAATGTTCGACTTAATCTAAATCGTTTTAATAACAGCAAACACATGTGAATGCAGAGACATCTTTTATTGCATAGGCCAGATTCTTTGCACGGTCATATAGTGGAATGGTTATGTTAAAGATGTGACCTTTGGCTACAGATAGGATGGCAGACCCATACTTGGGTTCTGCTTATTTTTTATTTTAATTATGTATGGTTAATGCCTTTATGCTTTAATCTGCCCCATACTGTTGATTTAGCTAGATAGTCTGATAATATCCAGTTGTGTGTAATAGATTGATGTATCCCTTGTCAGTGGTTTTAATGTGGTTGATCGGTGTGTGTTTCTGAAATCATTATGTCGGACAACTACTTTTTATTAGGTAACATAAATCTATTACTTGGTGATTAACTTGTATTTCAGTACCTACCCTCCAAGGAATTGATGTTTATGTTCTAACTTGTACCAATGTATTTTCAGAAGTATATCCTTGACTAGAATAATTGTCCGATATTTTTCCTGCATTTCATAGATTGCAATATTTTTTTTTTTAATATGTTGGGAATGTGCTATATATTTATTATTGGCCATCTTTAATCTATCATCTCACTGTCTGCATCCCCTCTATTAAATTTCTGTTGCTTTGCATCCAAATTGGATGCCTGTGCAGTGTGGACTTATTGAAACACGACTATTACCCTAACGCACCTGTGTTTCCCTTATATCTGTATTAAACATGCCTTCATACCTTCAGCACATTTGCACACAGCCGTTCAACCAATGATAGCTCCTTGTCCCGAATCCAAGACATGATATGGCCGATCTAGAAAACAGAGCACTATGTAAGAACAGAAAATGTATGCATTTTTATTATCTCAAGGATTGACAGACATTTAAAAGACAATTTACATTAATATACAAACCATTTTGTACAAAAAAAATAATAATAATAACAACAACATTTACAAATATATATCAAAATTCAAGGCTGCCTCAACATAAAATATATATAGGACTACTAAACCCCCCAAATTAAAATATTCATATATGAAGCATTAAAGTAAAATACATTTTTCAAACCTGATAATCCATTGTAGTTATTAAAAAGTCTAATAGTGTAATATCACCTTGTTCCATTGTCCAGTGAAAGCTAATGGCATCTGATACATGTAAAAAGCTTAAATTTGTTTACATTAGCATACATTGACACTTCATGCTGACATCCTTGGTATGACAGTGGAAAGCCTCGACTCCGTATTGATGCTAATGACTCACAAGTAGCATCAAGATGTTCAGATGTATTTGCTTGTATAATGGTGCACTCATGTTGCTGTAATATGGCATAAGCAAAGGTACAGTAATGCTCTATATTGTGTAATAAGGTCCATATGTTCTGGTGGTTCCTGCATTTGGCAGTTCAACAACTGAGTGCATATGAATGTTTTGAGATTTTGGGAGCAGATATATATTTTAATGGTAATAAAAAATGAGTACCTACATACAATTGGACCCTACAATTTATACCATGTAGGCAGTTTGGATTGTATGATTTCAAATGATCAATAGAACCTGTAAAAGTTGTGGCTGCAAAATCTATTTTAATAGAATTGTACATTTAATCATTTTCCATGCTAATCTAAAATTGAGGAAGATTTTTCCAAGTCTGTGGCTTAAAGTCATTTTAAAGTAACCAAGAAAGTATTATTTATCACAGACATATTCCTCAGCATCATACAAATCAAATGGCAAATATTAAGTAAACACCAGGAGGTCCTTGTTTGGAAAAGCTTACAATTTAGAAAGGAAAATAAAACAAGTATTAAAGAAAACCTGTCATTTTGAGTGTATGTTAATATCAGATTCAGTATTATATAGATTGAATTTTCTTTTGATACATTCTGTGTATGAAGATCAGCCATGTCTCAGGATGAGAGGGGAGGAAGTGCCCCCTGAAAGTGTAAGGGCCCTATATAAAGTTAATCAAGTTTTTGCCCCACAACGATAACATATGAATTTTCGGGGGAATTTACAAAAGAAGTCATGTCAGGACAGTGCATCCCATAGAAGACAGTCCCGGCAACTACTCTTTTCTAGTGAAGATTCTGAGAGCTAGATTTACTAACCTGCGGGTTTGAAAAAGTGGGGATGTTGCCTATAGCAACCAATCAGATTCTAGCTGTCATTTTGTAGAAAGTACTAAATAAATGAAAGCTAGAATCTGATTGGTTGCTATAGGCAACATCCCCACTTTTTCAAACCCGCAGCATAGTAAATCTAGCCCTGAGTCTCTACTGCACATGCACAACCTAGGGCCATGTATGCACAGATGACATTTGTGTTAATCAGCGCAGGGGAGAGGAGAATCTCTGCCAGAGAGGGATAAAAAGTTCCCTCTCCTGCAATGCTCTCCCCATAGGATTGAATGGCTAACGTCGTCCTCAGATGGCCATATTTTACGTAAAATCGCTCTGTGCGTGCCCAGAAGCTAACCATATGCCAGAGAATGCAGCAACACCCAATTAATCTTCGGGCGCAAAGGACCTTTAACACAGCCTACAATTTCAGAAGCGGAATATGGAGTGGACTGGATGTATGCATGTAGTCAATGTACAGTAAATGCATGCTGAGCTCGAGCACACGCAGCAGCTTCCAATACAACAATAATTCGTTATTATCTTCCACCTTTTCATTGTCTTCCTGCCTTTGTTCTTACCTGTTTTTCACTGTCCCCACTATCTCACTGTTCTGTTACTCTCTCTCCCTACTATGCCTCCCCGCTCTCACTCCATACCCATACTCTCCCCCCGCCCTACCTCTCCCGTTCCTCCCCGCCATCCCCCGCGCGCTGCTCATCTTGCTAACCTCATCCCCATTTCCCCCCTCTCCTCTCCCCCTTTCTTCTGTGCCCTCTGAAATGCCAGATCCGTCCGCAACAAGCTGACTGCTATCCACGACCTCCTTCTATCCAACTCCTTTAACCTTCTTGCCGTTACTGAAACCTGGCTCTCCGATTCTGATACTACTTCCCCCGCTGCCCTCTCCTATGGTGGCCTCTCCTTCACCCACTCCGCCAGGCCTGGTGCCCGCCCTGGTGGTGGAGTTGGCCTCCTACTCTCCTCCACCTGTACTTTTCGTGTCATTCCCCCTGAACCCTCCCTCTCCTTCTCCTCTTTTGAAGCTCACTCCATCCGCCTCTTCTACCCCATCCATCTCCGCGTCACTGTCATCTACCGCCCCCCTGGCCCCACCTCCCTCTTCCTTGACAACTTTGCTAGCTGGCTTCCTCACTACCTCTCCTCCGATCTCCCCTCGATCATTCTCGGTGGCTTTAATATCCCCATCGACAACCCCACCTACCCTGCTTCCAGCAAACTGCTCACCCTCTCTTCCTCCCTTGGTCTCACCCAATGGACCTCCTCCTCTACCCACTGCCTTGGTCACTCCCTTGATCTTGTCTTCTCCTACCTATGTAATCTCTCCGACTTCTCCATCTCTCCCTTTCCTCTATCCGACCACCATCTTCTCTTTCTCCTCTTCTCCTGCTCCCCTCCCCCTGCCCAAACCTACTCTGTCCATACGCAACCTCGATGCTCTTGACCCTGCCTCTCTGTCCTCCTCTCTCGATAACCTCCTTTCTCCCCTTTCCTCCCAGGCCTGCCCCAACCAGGCGGTCTCCCTCTACAATCACACCCTCACCTCCGCTCTGGACGCGGTCGCCCCTGCCCACTCCGTCCACCCCCGCTGCTCCAAACCCCAACCCTGGCACTCCAAATTTACCCGCTTCCTCCAAAAATGCTCCCGTTCCGCCGAACGTCACTGGAGAAAATCCAGCTCCCTGGCTGACTTCCTCCACTTTAAATTCATCCTTTCATCCTACAGCTCTGCCCTCTCACTCGCTAAACAATCTTTCTTTAAATCCCTCATCTCTTCCCAGTCCTCTAACACCCGCCGCCTCTTTGCCACCTTCAGCACTCTCTTGGCCCCCTCCCCTCCCCTCCCCCCACCTCCTCCTCCCTGACTGCCTCTGATTTCGCCTCCTTCTTCTCCTCTAAAATTGAGGCCATCCGACTTGAAATCTCCTCCACCCCTCCCACTCTTCTGTCCTCCCCCCCCCCCCCCCCAACCACCTTCCCCTCCACTCCTTCCGTCCCACCACCGGCGAGGAAATCCACTCTCTCATTTTATCCTCCCCCCCCACTACCTGCCCCCTGGATCCCATCCCCTCCCACCTTCTTCGCTCCCTTTCCCCCACCACCTGCTCCCACCTCGCTCACCTCTTTAATCTCTCCCTCTCCACTGGCATCTTCCCCTCCTCCTTCAAACATGCTCTTGTATCCCCCATTCTTAAGAAACCTAATCTCGACCCCACTTCTCTCTCGAACTATCGCCCCATATCTCTTCTCCCTTTTGCCTCCAAAATTCTCGAGAGGCTCGTCTGCAGCCGTCTCACCTCCTACCTTTCTGAATACTCCCTCCTTGATCCTCTCCAGTCTGGTTTCCGCCCCCTCCACTCCACTGAAACTGCCCTGGCTAAAGTCACCAATGACCTCCTCTCTGCAAAAGCCAGGGGCCACTTCTCCCTTCTCATCCTCCTTGACCTCTCTGCAGCCTTTGACACCGTTGACCACCCCCTCCTCCTTCACACCCTCCAGTCTTTCGGCCTCTCTGGCCCAGTCCTGTACTGGTTCACCTCTTACCTTACTCACCGTTCCTTCTCTGTCACCACCTCTGGGTCTCTCTCCCCCCCATCCACCCTTCCAGTCGGGGTCCCTCAGGGCTCTGTTCTGGGACCCTTACTCTTCTCTCTATACACCTCCTCCCTGGGTGAACTCATCAGCTCCTTCGGCTTCAGCTACCACCTTTACGCTGACGACACTCAACTATACCTCTCCTCTCCTGATCTCTCTCCCTCCCTCCTCTCTAGGGTGTCCGCCTGCCTCTCTGCCATCTCCTCCTGGATGTCCTCTCGATTCCTCAAACTTAACCTTGCCAAAACTGAGCTCATAGTTTTTCCTCCCTCTCATACCCCATCCCCTTCTGACCTCTCCATCACTGTCGACAACACCTCTATCTCCCCTGTCCCCCAACTTCGCTGCCTTGGTGTCATCCTCGACTCCTCTCTCTCCTTTTGCCCCCACATCCTCTCTCTTGCTAAATCCTGCCGCTTCCAGCTGCGCAACATCGCTCGCATCCGGCCCTTCCTCTCCCAAGATGCCACCAAATGCCTTATCCACTCTCTGATCATCTCCCGCCTGGACTACTGCAACCTCCTCCTCACTGGCCTCCCCCACTCTCATCTCGATCCCCTTCGATTTGTCCTTAACGCTGCAGCTAGGCTTATTTTCCTCTCTCGCCGCTCCTCTTTTGTCTCCCCCCTCTACCTAGCCCTTCACTGGCTCCCATTCCCCTTCAGAATCCTCTTTAAGCTCCTCACACTCACCTACAAGGCCCTCGCCAACTCCACTGCGCCCTACATCTCCACCCTCCTCTCTATTCATGCTCCATCCCGCCCTCTCCGTTCTGCCTCTGACCGTCGCCTCTCTTCCCCCCTTATAACCTCCTCCCACGTGCGTATCCAAAACTTCGCCCGCGCTGCCCCCCTCCACTGGAACAAGCTCCCTCCCTCCATCAGAACTTCCCCTAATCTGTCCAGCTTCAAACGGGCCCTAAAAACCCACCTTTTTCTTAAAGCCTTTCTGTTTCCCACTTAACTTCCTACCTTATCTTCTGCCTCTGTCCCCCTTCTCTCCCCTGCGTCTCTCTCTCTGTCCACCCCTTAGATTGTACACTCCTCTGAGCAGGGCCATCTCTCCTCCTGTTTCCACCACTTCTAACTCTGCTCTCCAGCTACTTAGCCCTCCTCCTCGAGGGTCCTCCACCCCACGTCCCCTCTGGGGGTCTCACTGTCTTCCGCGCCCTCCTTCTTGGGCCCCGTCGTTTGCGGATCCTCCCTCCCCCTTCCCCGCCCTCTCTAGCTGTGCATTGAGCGTACTGAGTTGCTGTGTTTACTGTACTGTGCTATCTCCCATTGTATTGTGATTTTGTTTGTCTCTGTACGGCGCTGCGGATGCCTTGTGGCGCCTTATAAATAAATATTAATAATAATAAATAAATACAAGCTTTGGGCATCTCTAAGTTACATAATTTTCAATGGTATCTCTTGCACCAGCTAAAGACCTGGTGTAAGAACAGATTACTAGTGGACGACAGCTGTGTATGCAGGCTAGAACATGTGTTCTCTATTAGGAGCAACTGTAAAAATGTCTTTTCTGTACAGTAGACATTAATAACCTCCTAATAAATGTATTTATGGGAAGAAAAAAAAATACCCCTTTTTTATTTTTTTAATAAAAGGTGACATTAATTGAATAGTTTTTATTTTTTTCTTTGCGACTTGATGTTCCACATATGTATTGATGGTATCCTGCAGGTCTTGCCTGTCAGAGCAGAGCAGACCTACACCCACATTCATCAACAGACCTATCTTCAGATGTGTTCCTAGTTGAATACGAACGTGCATATACTGGATGTACATGCATTTTTTATTTATTTTAGTTTTTTGTTTTTCTTAAAACAATGCACATTATGTTAGTTTTGATTTGTTGGTGAATGAGGCCTATAGTTTTAATGGTATGTGAGCAATGAAAAGCAGCATGGCAATATACAGTAATGATTGTGTTTGTGAAATATAGTTTATGGATCCAGTTAATAAACTTTTTGAAAGAGGATTTTTCAAGTGTTTGAAAGCCTGAATACTAGAAGTACAGTTAAGAGAGCAAGAAATGGCAAACTCTTACAGCCATGCAGAAGAGGAACTTCAAGAAACAATGGCAACCCTACTTGGTTGTTTTATGTGTATCAAAGCTTAAGTAAAAGTTTGATAGTTAGTAGGTGTCAGCACTTGCATTTTTCCCCTTTAAAATAAGCTGCAGATCTTGCCCCCCGGGCTAAAATATACCAGCCCTCCCCTGGGTGTCACCCACTCCTAAACTGAATGATCTGGAACTAGCAATTACAAGTCATGTTTAGAGCATACAAGTTTTTCTATAAAAGGCACAACCAATATAGATTAAAACATTACTACAACATCATGGACAGCGTGGATATCATGGATTTAAAGTTAATCTTCCGTGCTATATTTTTCAACTCTAAGATACATGAATACTTTCTGTGAGATATGGAAGCATGAATCAGTGAAACAACAAGTTTATAATACAATTCAAAACATAATTTCTGGCTAACCAAGCGTGAGCCATTCATAGAGGTCACCAAGGTATAGCCATAAATTAGAACCAGAACTTAGAAAACACAGCCAGAACAAGTTGCTTATGAAATGTATTCTTCAGCTGTATTGGAACTACAACGAGTATGCTGATATTTTTACTTCCATAAGTTGACTGCAACAGGTTACATGGACAGTAGTGTTATAGCTTCATATTTCACCCCTACAAGCAAACACAACCAGCTACTTTTTTATGAAAACTGACCGATACAATTGCAAAGTCCATCTCCCTTACCCGGCTATCATCACCTCCTTTCCATGAAAGACTTCCGCACTCACAGGCACCCGGCCATAGCGCACAATGTTGACCTCATTTCGTCTCCGATTTGTGATGTCAATGTGTGGGCGGAAACATATGAGAGCAATGAAGAAGACATCCTACCGCTAGGACTGCCCACTTGCATGACAGTGACTGGTGATAGGTTCTGCTCCGTGCTATATCGGTGTGAATGGTTTCCGCCGTGGCACTTTTACCCCATAACGTAGTGACACGGTACTATGGAAGCACTGGTAATAGGTATGGGAGGGACCTTTCAAGTTCTTTGGGCGTGCAAAATCCATGGCTGTGGCTTCCCCTTTGAATAAAAATAAAAAAATAATATATATATATATATATATATATATATATATATATATATATATATATATATATATAAATAACTTATTTTAAAAGCAAGTGTAGGATTCCTCTATTCGTACGTGTAAAATGTGATTGAACTGAGTTTCTAGCGAGTTTAACAATTTTGGCAAGTTCAGTCTTTCAAGATAGGGTACTGTAATAAGCGTGTCGTGCAGTTAATGTTATACTAAGGGCAGAGATAATTTTATTTTCATGTAATGTTTGTTATGATTGTCGGTGTGCTTCCCAGCCCAGTGGAGTTCTTAGCTGCATTCAACAGCTGTGGGAGTGAATTCATGTTGGGATTTTTTATTTCATAACAGACATGTAGCCAAGCTTGGGCTACACGTCGCCCAAGCTTGGTTCATTAAAAAAATAACTGAAAAAACAAAATGTTTAAAAAATAAAAAGTTTTGTTTAAAAATATATATATATTTTAGTTTTGTTAAAGATGGAGAGTGGCGGCTTAAATGAGCATTTTATCTCCTTTCCCCGTTCATATATAATCTAATTAAATACCCATGTGCTTTTTACACCTTGCCTAATAAACCATACCTACTTCTGTGCTTTCACCACGTTAAGTAACAACACATTGGCAGTAGTTCACTATACAATAGTTACTGTATTGGGACAGTTTAAAACCCGTAATCACTATATACACCAATCAGCCATGTCCCCCTTGTGTTGCCAAAACAGCTCTGACCTATTGAAGCATGGACTCCACAAGACCTCTAAAGGTGTTCCTGTGCAATCTGGCACCAGTCCATTAGCAGCAGATCCTTGTAAGTCCTGTAAGCTGCAAGATGGGGCCTCCATGGCTCAGTCTTATTTTTCCAGCACATCTTACAGATGCTCGATCAGATTGAGATCTGGGGAATTTGAGGGCAAGTCAACACCATGAACTCTTTGTCATGTTCCTCAAACTATTCCTTAACAATTTTTGCAGTGTGGCAGGGTGCATTATCCTGCTGAAAGAGGCCTCTGCCATCAGCGAATACTGTTTACGTATGTATAAAAGTAACATGCACATGAATGCAAGGGTGGATCTACAATCTTTTCAGTGGTCGGGCAGCATACCTTGCCTATTTGTCTCTGCAGACACGGACCTCACATAGTGTCTGCCTGCAGACGGAACATCACTGTTAGGAGGGGCATTTGCCCGAACGCCCCCCCCCCTGATCACGCCAGTGCATGAATGCCAGTACCCAAGGTTTCCCAGCAGAACATTGCACAGAGCATCACACTGCCTCCGCCAGCTTGCTTGTCATAGTGCGTCCTGGTGCCATCGCTTTCCCAGATAGACAGCACACACACACCCGGCAATCCACATGATGTGAAAAAAAAACAAGATTCATCACACCAGGCCACCTTCTTCCATTCCTCTATCATCTAGTTCTGGTGCTCATATGCCCATTGTAGGTGCTTTTATTGGTGCACTGGGATTACCATGGGCACGCTGACCAGTCTGCTGCTACAGCCCCATTCGCAGCAAGCTGCGATGCAATGTGTGTTCTTTTCTCCCCACATTCATCATTGATGCTTTTGCGCCCATGAACCTGTCACCGGTTCACTGGTTGTCTGTCCTTGGACCACTTTTGGTGGGCACTAACCATTGCATACCGGGAACACCCCACAAGTCCTGCCGTTTTGGAGATACGTTTTGGATATATATATAAAAAAAATATATATATTCCATAGGAGTGTCATGATCTGCCTACAGCGTATGCATTACATGCTGCTTTGCATGGCAGCTCCTGCCTTTTTGTCATTCTATTATTTGTATTTCTATTTTGTGTTCCAGCAGTACCTCTTTTCCCCAGAGGTGCTGCTATTGTGCATTATTCTTGTGCTTAAGGAGTTAACCTGTATGTTCACTAATTATCTCATGCACCTGGGTGTGTCTCATTCCCCTTATTTATACCTGTTCCTCCCAGCAGTCATTGCTGGTTATTGTTGTCCTAATCCTGATGTCATTTCCTGTTGTCCTTACCTGATTGTTTCTGGACATTTCATGCTACTTGCTGCATCAGCTGGAACCTGGTATTTATCACTGCTCCTTATTACCTGTTATCACCTCTCTGCAAATAAACACAGTGTTTTTCACCGAATTCATGACTCCTAGCTGTACTTCTGTTTGAGAACCGTGACAGTATAACCAGCCCAAAAAACAGCTTTGGAGTCAGGTGAAAGTTTTGTTTTATTCTGGGACCTTTTTGCTGCAATCAAGTTTTCATTTGTCTTTTGCAACATGTCTGTTTTACCTATCATGGAATTACCCCTGCTACAAACCTTACAAATGGACATTATATTGTTGCGCTCCCAGCTGGCCGGATTTTCCGCTTTGCTTTTGGACCCACTCAGGAGACTATCAGAGACGGTTTCACTGAAATCTAATGCTGTTGATTTGACCCAGCCAACTCTGTCTGCTGCTGAATCCGTGCCGCCAACACCTTGCAATAATACCATGTCAAATTTGCATTTAACTAACAACTGCAGTTTAACTAATGCCCGGTTCACAAGTGGGCCACGCCCCCATCTGACCGAAGTGGAGCGACAGCGCAGAGTAACCAACAAACTGTGTCTCTACTGTGCCAGCAATGCACATTTCTTGCAGGACTGTCCTGTCCGTAGACCACGTCAGCTTACTGAACCATCTCCTGTTGTTTCCTCTCGGCACTCCAAATCTGTTTATGCTCCAGCATTCCTGTTCTCTGCGAAGAGACCCAATCTGCCAGCTCCAGCTGCCTGTCCTGAGGCACCCATTCCCTCTGTCTCCTGTGCCGAGGTGCCAGCCTCTGTCTCCTGTGCCGAGGTGCCAGCCTCTGTCTCCTGTGCCGAGGTGCCAGCCTCTGTCTCCTGTGCCGAGGTGCCAGCCTCTGTCTCCTGTGCCGAGGTGCCAGCCTCTGTCTCCTGTGCCGAGGTGCCAGCCTCTGTCTCCTGTGCCGAGGTGCCAGCCTCTGTCTCCTGTGCCGAGGTGCCAGCCTCTGTCTCCTGTGCCGAGGTGCCAGCCTCTGTCTCCTGTGCCGAGGTGCCAGCCTCTGTCTCCTGTGCCGAGGTGCCAGCCTCTGTCTCCTGTGCCGAGGTGCCAGCCTCTGTCTCCTGTGCCGAGGTGCCAGCCTCTGTCTCCTGTGCCGAGGTGCCAGCCTCTGTCTCCTGTGCCGAGGTGCCAGCCTCTGTCTCCTGTGCCGAGGTGCCAGCCTCTGTCTCCTGTGCCGAGGTGCCAGCCTCTGTCTCCTGTGCCGAGGTGCCAGCCTCTGTCTCCTGTGCCGAGGTGCCAGCCTCTGTCTCCTGTGCCGAGGTGCCAGCCTCTGTCTCCTGTGCCGAGGTGCCAGCCTCTGTCTCCTGTGCCGAGGTGCCAGCCTCTGTCTCCTGTGCCGAGGTCACATCATCTGCCTCCAGCTCTGAGGTCACATCATCTGCCTCCAGCTTGGAGCCTGCTGCCACTGTGTCCGGTTCCGAGTCTCCTGCCACTGTGTCCGGTTCCGAGTCTCCTGCCACTGTGTCCGGTTCCGAGTCTCCTGCCACTGTGTCCGGTTCCGAGTCTCCTGCCACTGTGTCCGGTTCCGAGTCTCCTGCCACTGTGTCCGGTTCCGAGTCTCCTGCCACTGTGTCCGGTTCCGAGTCTCCTGCCACTGTGTCCGGTTCCGAGTCTCCTGCCACTGTGTCCGGTTCCGAGTCTCCTGCCACTGTGTCCGGTTCCGAGTCTCCTGCCACTGTGTCCGGTTCCGAGTCTCCTGCCACTGTGTCCGGTTCCGAGTCTCCTGCCACTGTGTCCGGTTCCGAGTCTCCTGCCACTGTGTCCGGTTCCGAGTCTCCTGCCACTGTGTCCGGTTCCGAGTCTCCTGCCACTGTGTCCGGTTCCGAGTCTCCTGCCACTGTGTCCGGTTCCGAGTCTCCTGCCACTGTGTCCGGTTCCGAGTCTCCTGCCACTGTGTCCGGTTCCGAGTCTCCTGCCACTGTGTCCGGTTCCGAGTCTCCTGCCACTGTGTCCGGTTCCGAGTCTCCTGCCACTGTGTCCGGTTCCGAGTCTCCTGCCACTGTGTCCGGTTCCGAGTCTCCTGCCACTGTGTCCGGTTCCGAGTCTCCTGCCACTGTGTCCGGTTCCGAGTCTCCTGCCACTGTGTCCGGTTCCGAGTCTCCTGCCACTGTGTCCGGTTCCGAGTCTCCTGCCACTGTGTCCGGTTCCGAGTCTCCTGCCACTGTGTCCGGTTCCGAGTCTCCTGCCACTGTGTCCAGTTTTGAGTCTTCAGCCGCTGTCTCTGTTCCTGAGCTCCAGTCTGCTCCAGAGGGGGCGCTGCCCTTCCAGTCTGCTCCAGAGGGGGCGCTGCCCTTCCAGTCTGCTCCAGAGGGGGCGCTGCCCTTCCAGTCTGCTCCAGAGGGGGCGCTGCCCTTCCAGTCTGCTCCAGAGGGGGCGCTGCCCTTCCAGTCTGCTCCAGAGGGGGCGCTGCCCTTCCAGTCTGCTCCAGAGGGGGCGCTGCCCTTCCAGTCTGCTCCAGAGGGGGCGCTGCCCTTCCAGTCTGCTCCAGAGGGGGCGCTGCCCTTCCAGTCTGCTCCAGAGGGGGCGCTGCCCTTCCAGTCTGCTCCAGAGGGGGCGCTGCCCTTCCAGTCTGCTCCAGAGGGGGCGCTGCCCTTCCAGTCTGCTCCAGAGGGGGCGCTGCCCTTCCAGTCTGCTCCAGAGGGGGCGCTGCTCTTACAGTCTGCTCCAGAGGGGGTTCTGTCCCTCCAGCCCGAGTTGCCAGTCCATGCGGTCCAGCCCGAGTTGCCAGTCCATGCGGTCCAGCCCGAGTTGCCAGTCCATGCGGTCCAGCCCGAGTTGCCAGTCCATGCGGTCCAGCCCGAGTTGCCAGTCCATGCGGTCCAGCCCGAGTTGCCAGTCCATGCGGTCCAGCCCGAGTTGCCAGTCCATGCGGTCCAGCCCGAGTTGCCAGTCCTTGCGGTCCAGCCCGAGTTGCCAGTCCTTGCGGTCCAGCCCGAGTTGCCAGTCCTTGCGGTCCAGCCCGAGTTGCCAGTCCATGCGGTCCAGCCCGAGTTGCCAGTCCATGCGGTCCAGCCCGAGTTGCCAGTCCATGCGGTCCAGCCCGAGTTGCCAGTCCATGCGGTCCAGCCCGAGTTGCCAGTCCATGCGGTCCAGCCCGAGTTGCCAGTCCATGCGGTCCAGCCCGAGTTGCCAGTCCATGCGGTCCAGCCCGAGTTGCCAGTCCATGCGGTTCAGCCCGAGTTACCACTTGGTGCTGTCTGCCCTCAGGCTTCTCAAAGTGCTGTCTGCCCTCAGGCTTCTCAAAGCGCTGTCTGCCCTCAGGCTTCTCAAAGCGCTGTCTGCCCTCAGGCTTCTCAAAGCGCTGTCTGCCCTCAGGCTTCTCAAAGCGCTGTCTGCCCTCAGGCTTCTCAAAGCGCTGTCTGCCCTCAGGCTTCTCAAAGCGCTGTCCCTGGCAAGCCTTCTGCCCAGTCCGGGCCTGCTGGCAAGTCTGCCGCCCAGTCCGGGCCTGCTGGCAAGTCTGCCGCCCAGTCCGGGCCTGCTCCCAAGTCTGCCGCCCAGTCCGGGCCTGCTCCCAAGTCTGCCGCCCAGTCCGGGCCTGCTCCCAAGTCTGCCGCCCAGTCCGGGCCTGCTGTCAAGCCTGCCACCCAGTCCGGGTCTCCTGTCAAGCCTGCTGCCAAGTCCGAACCATCCGTTGCCAAGGGTGCCAAGTGTGAGCTGTCATCTACCTTCGAGGGGCACCTTTCTCAATTTAGTGCTCTGCTGAGGTTTTGTGCTTCTTATTTCCCCTCAGTACCTAGCCTTGCCAGTGACCCAAAGAGGCAAGTTTTGTTTTTGTTAACACATTTTAGAGGAGAGGCTATGGAATGGGCAAACCCTTTTGTTGAGTCTGATCACCCCATTCTTTCTGACTTACAACTATTTGTCGAGGCAGTGATCAACAAGTTTTCACCAACACCTCCCGCTATGCCTTGTTACGGGGCCTCTGTATTGTCAGCAGGTCCACCCATCTCACCTGGCCAAGAGATACCTTTGTGCTCCACTCAGTTGGCTCAGGCCCCAATTCCGAGAAAGTCCCGTAAGAGAGGAGGACGTAAGAGAAGAGCAAGGTCTACAGAGCTGGAACTGACAGCTGGCATAGTCTCCTTTGCCCATCCACCCATGGACGAGGACTTTTCTGCCGGGCCCCCAATTCTGGACTATGATTCCGATGAATTCAGACATTTTTGGTAATTGGGCGTCTGGAATCCGCCCTTAAGGGAGGGGGTACTGTCATGATCTGCCTACAGCGTATGCATTACATGCTGCTTTGCATGGCAGCTCCTGCCTTTTTGTCATTCTATTATTTGTATTTCTATTTTGTGTTCCAGCAGTACCTCTTTTCCCCAGAGGTGCTGCTATTGTGCATTATTCTTGTGCTTAAGGAGTTAACCTGTATGTTCACTAATTATCTCATGCACCTGGGTGTGTCTCATTCCCCTTATTTATACCTGTTCCTCCCAGCAGTCATTGCTGGTTATTGTTGTCCTAATCCTGATGTCATTTCCTGTTGTCCTTACCTGATTGTTTCTGGACATTTCATGCTACTTGCTGCATCAGCTGGAACCTGGTATTTATCACTGCTCCTTATTACCTGTTATCACCTCTCTGCAAATAAACACAGTGTTTTTCACCGAATTCATGACTCCTAGCTGTACTTCTGTTTGAGAACCGTGACAAGGAGGCAGCACACAAGGGTCTATAACACAATATCCTAATGAAAAGGGTATTTAATCCATCTTTCCAATGTTTCAGTTATGACATAAAACTTTCCTCTCTACTTTCTTTATATTTTTCCACGATTTTTCTTGTTTTTCGATATTTGCTAGATACTTATAACCTTATTTAACTAGTTAGCTAGTTCTCCTGATATAGTCCTGTATAATCTATAAAGGAATAGATTACTATTAAGACTTAATACATTACATGACGTGTCTCATTTAATGTGTAATACATAGAATATCAGTTACATATAATGTCTTACATTGAGTGCCAGAAGAGGTGGCACTCAATGATTTATAACACCATATCATAATAAAAAAAAGGTATTTACTCCATCTTTCCAATATTTCCGTTATGACATGTCTTTTCTCATAGAGCTGTAAACCATTTACCCAATGCAGGTGGATGCTGCTGGTGCCTGTCAACTCCGTCCGCTGGAACACCCACAGCACAAGTAGCATAGACCTATCGGTGCAACTGATACACAGCCACTTAGGGACACAAGTTCCCTGACGTCCAAGCTGGCTCCAGTTGTCAGGGCAACCTACATAAACAAAAATACATAGTGCAGTAACTAAGCTTCGTGAATATCAATATCCATTACTACCAAACTTTAGATAATTCAGATTATATATATCTTCTCTACTCATCGGTATTACCACTGTCTTGATCTTGATTTCTCAAGACTGCTCAGGTTCTGATTTCCTTAACACTTCTTTCCCCCTCTCGGATCATCACTTTATCAGCTACACGCTCATCCCCATTTCTTTAACTTCTCTGCTGTCAAACTCCTCCAAGCCTCCTCATACCCGACGGAATCTTAACTCTATTAATTTTCAACAGTTTTCCACGTCTCAACAACACCTTCTCTCCCAATTTCTACATTGTCCTCTGCTGATATGGCAGTACCTCATTTTTACCAGACCGTAGCAACTGCCCTGGATTAAGTGGCTCCAGCGACTCTTTATATGCCAGGTTGACTTTGTTGTCAGAAATCTTCAAAAACGTTCTCGTAAAGCAGAATGTCACTGATGTAAATCTTGTACCGCTAATGATTTCCTCACATATTCTGCTATCTACCACTCCTATCGAAATGGTCTGGACACTGCTAAGCAAACATGCTTCTAATATCTCATCTCTACTCAGGCGTCTAACCCCAAACTCCTTTTTAACACATTTAAATCTCTTCTTAACCCTCCCACCCCAAACCCTCCAACTACAATCAGTGCCCAGGAGCTTGCCTCCTACTTCAAGGACAAGATTGATAAAATCTGACTTGAAATGTTATCATCTCCCTCGACAAGCAATTAACTCAATTACATTGCAGCACCCTCTAACACCCTCTCTTCATTTGCTCCCACAAACGAAGAGGAAGTATCTACTCTATTCTTATCTTCCTACTCTACCTCCTGTCCTCTTGATCCTATACCCTTACAAATTGATAGCTCCCTGTCTCCTATGCCACCTCATTCCACCTCCAACTAAAATCTGTTATCTCTCTCTACTGGTTTCTCCATCACTATTCAATAACACAGTGATTACTCCTATTCTAAAAAAAGAAAAAATTGTGACACAAACTCTCAAATTACTGCCCCATATCTCAGCTCCCATGCCCCTCCAAGCTTCTCGAGAGAATTGTCTACACTCGCCTTACACACTTTTTTACCGCAAACAACCTATTGGATCCCTTAGTCAGGCTTTCTTAACTCTTCACAGAGACTTCGTTGACTAAGGTTGTCAGTGATTTGATCACAGCTTAAACTAAAGTCTTACTCTCTTCTAATACTCCTGGATCTCTGCTGCATTTGATACCGTTGATCACTCTCTCCTCATAAAAACGCTACAATCCCTAGACCTTCAATATACTGTCCTTATCCTAGTTCTCATCCTACCTATCTAATCGCTCTTTCATTGTTAATTTCTCTGGATCCACCTCTGGTCCGCTTCCTTTATCAGTTGGGAGTACCACAAGGCTCAGTCCTATTTCCTCTGCTATCCTCTATCTTCACCACTTCTCTTGGAAAACTAATAAGCTCCTTTGGATTTCAGTATCATCTCTATACGAATGATACACAAATTTCTCTCTCCTCTCCTGATCTCTCACCATCTGTGTAGTCCCGCATCACTGACTATCTCTCTGCATTTTCATCTTGCATATCCTCTCGCCAACTTAAGAAAATATATATAATTGATTATTTTATATATATATATTGTCGAAGTCAGCAAATTGGATAAAGTCATTTCAATTAAAATCGAGCAAACTTGGTTGTCATTGTCTGAAAAGATGCATACGGTACACTACGACGTACAAGGGCACGCTACGGCGTGGAAGGGCGTACGCAGCTACTACACGTGGCAGCAACAGTATTTGGTCTTTTACCATACATTCGCACAAATACGCATACTTGTAAAATAGTACACATTAATGGTAGTTGCAACACATAGTCAGTTATGTCGAAATATAGTAGTATTTATGTGTTATAATATGAGTTATATGCACATTAGTGAAATATATGGAACAGGTTGAAGGAATCATATCATGTGTGGTATCATAATAAACCTCTTAACATTTGCTACTGTTTGGTTCACTCTGCGAAGGAATCGCAGAGTGCATACACAAGTTATGAATGAGAGGGAATTATGAACTACTTAAGACTAAGGAATCTTGGCGGTAAGAGCAGAGCATACCCCCTGGAGAGATGACCCCCTCCTTTGGATTCCTTAGGATGAACTAGCCAATGATTGACAACCCCTTGGACCTTCCTGAAACCTGGACCAATAGAAGCAAGCTATACCATCTTCATTGTATTACTGTATTTCTGTGTGCATATAAGCAGCAGCTTCACATCTAGTGTTCAGACATCTTGTCCCCAGACTTCAGGATTGAATGACTGCACACTGGATCCAGAGCACCTGCGATAAGTAACGGCTGTACTTATTATTACTATTTCGCTTGAATTATTCTGTTACTTTTTGAGAATAAATCTTAGTGCTTTGGAAACACATATCGAGGTTCGACAATCATTATTGGTCAACGACAATACGCACTTAACAATTTGGGGGCTCGTCAGCTTTGGAGGTTTCGTTGCCGATGATACGCAAGACCAACGGATTTCGGTTCTGCAACAAAGGGTGGAGACGCGTCATAAACGGGTAAGAACGCAATGTGTTCAAAACCTGAATTTTACTCTGTGTTGTGAAACTGAATGTCCATTTTGCATTGTCTAGGGCACGCTAACTAGAACCTAGGGACAAAAGAGAAAACTGTTTCTTTTTACTGTCATTGTGCGTTTTAACTGTATTACGTTGCATAGCGTATGTGTATTTCCGGCTGTGCGTACGCGAACTTCCGGTAGATTTGCCACGTGGTTAAACAATCGTTTTGATAGCTATTATACATGCATAGTATAATTACTTGTGAAAGCCTCTGAGACATTATTACTATTACAAGCAAATATAGATAGAATAAACAGCGCGGGCTCTTAGTTTCAAAGCTGCCTATGTATGGTAACTCCTATCCACAACGGAGTTTAATAAAAGATGCAATGGCTAAAACATAAATACCAAACATCAAAGGGCGCTAAAAAACAATACTAACTTTAAGTCAGTAATCACATATCTTATAATATGTAATTACCTTTCTAAAATCAACATAGAAGTCCAAATTATCGGTATAGATAGAACCGAACTGGCTACAATGTTCAAAAATAGAGCAGCAATATAACTTCCACAATGGTAGTCACTTTCAAATAATACGTGGATCAATTCTTCAAAACATCACGGCGTCCCCTTAGGGAATGCACTCAGTTGAATTGAAACGCGTTGGCTGGGGAGGTTCTATGGATTTGTACCTCTTACCGTGAATACTGAGTCCGATGAATTGCAGGCGATTCTGTGGATAATTTGTTCTTGCATTTTTAACATCTTATGCGGTGCTCTCCGCTTTCTTCCACATATCATTTCTGCTTTATACTTCACCGCTGTGAGTGACAATCAATGAAGATTGCGGAACTTATATATATGTATTTGAGGAAATACAGACCAAGAAAGTGATTATAAGAAGAATTATACGGTCGGATATCAGCTCTCATACATCAGGAGCTGTTGCGGTATTGGTCAATCACTGATTGGGGGAGACTCATCTCCGCTTGGTGAGTGTGTCCGTTCAGATCGTATCCTGGAAGTAGCGGGGCAGCTCGGATAACAGTGCCAGCATTGGAGAGTGAACTCCGGAGTGAAGTCGTCATCGTGGAAAGATTCCCCGCTGTTTGATCACGGAGGTCTGGTGAGTGCATTCCCTAAGAGGACGCCGTGATGTTTTGAAGAATTGATCCACGTATTATTTGAAAGTGACTACCATTGTGGAAGTTATATTGCTGCTCTATTTTTGAACATTGTAGCCAGTTCGGTTCTATCTATACCGATAATTTGGACTTCTATGTTGATTTTAGAAAGGTAATTACATATTATAAGATATGTGATTACTGACTTAAAGTTAGTATTGTTTTTTAGCGCCGTTTGATGTTTGGTATTTATGTTTTAGACATTATTACTATTGTTGGGAACTTTTGATTTTCTGCGCAGAAAAGGTGTATAGTGTGTGATTTTGTAATGTAGATACACTGTTTACTATTCATTGTGCTCAGTTGCTGTCTGACGAGGCAGATTGCCCAACTGAAGGACGGTAAACAGGGCAGGTATACCGAATGCGAAAACTGGGTTTTCGCAAAGCGCTACCAATAGATCGCAAGGTTTGCTAATAATTAGTATTGGTAGGCAGTGCGATCTAACCACACCGTTAGTGCGAATTGGTGAAGCAGCTAGGAGGAATTATACTGGAAAGGCAGGTTGATTTTATCAACGTGCGCTCCCAGCGATAATAAATTCAGCAGATTTTTGTGGTGAGCCAGGGTATCGAGGAGCTGATAGCCCTTGGGGCCCACAGTGATATTTCTGTATTAGGGATCCTCGCCGGGTGCGAGAAAAAACGAGTGGACGCGGCTAGTGGAAATACGTTCACCGGGCATTAGAGATCTCTAGTGGTGATTGTAGCAACAGGGTTGAAATTGTTGGGTGGAAAGAAAAGAGTATTGTTGGCCGGAAGGAACAGAGCATTGCGGTGTGTCTGTGTTCCGTGTAGATTGGTGTTGTTCAACATGGGTGATAAGCATACGCTAGAGATGGCCAGTATACATTGCTCATGCTGTTAATATGCTAGAGGTTCAGCGTAAGTATGGGTAAGGAGCAATGGCTGAGATAGGTGAGAGTAGTGTGATCACTAGGAGTGATAGCGTTCTAAATCTTGAAACAGCAGATCCGGTAGTGACTTCTGAAACCAGTGAACCAGTGGGTGCGTACCCAGTCCGCACAATATCAGTTCCCAATGGGAAACCGGATAAGGATGGTGTAGTTCCTTTAAGAAATGTTACAATGCATTGTCCTTGGACAAAATCAGAGTTACGTTCCATTATGACTGAATTCCCAGATCCTAGAAAAGAGTTGGCAAAATGTCAGAAATTTGTTAAAGACTTAGGAAATGCACACAAACCAACCAATAAGGATTGGCGTGTAGTGTTGAGAGCGTGTCTTTCTCCCCATACTGACATACAAAAATTTATTAGAGATTATTTGTTGGACGAAGATGACACCTTGACGGATGAGATTAACCAAGAAAATATAGAACAAATTGTCAAACACTTAGCCATCTATTTTCCAGTAGTAGTAAATTGGAGTAAGATTTTCACCATAAAACAAAAGGATAGTGAAACAACCTCAGATTACTTTGCTAGAGCTATAGCAGCGATAACACGGTTTACTGGGATATCCAACATAGGTGAGGACCCACATCACAGAGAGGTAGCTGTAGGAGTATTAATGGATGGCCTTAGAGAAAATTTAAAGACGAGAGTACAAACCACATTACCTAATTGGAGAGGCATCACAGTAGATTCTCTTAGGGAGTCTGCTGTGGAGCATGACAAGAACCTTTTTAGAAAGAAGTAAGAGAAAAGTGATAGGTTAATGACGGTAAGTATACAGGCTCTAGAGGGGATGCATACACGACCACCAGCATACAACCCATATAACAAGAAACCTGTAATGAGGAAGGACATTACATGAGAGATTGTAAAAAGGAAAGATTCAATGCACAGAGGGGTGGGTCACGTAGATATCCTCCAAGGAGGAATTCACATGGATTAGAAGACTCACATCTACCCGCGCATATTACAGCAGCAAATGCTGCGCGGGAAAGCAATAGTCAGCGCTAGGGGTCAGGTCATACCTGTAGTCTACAGCCAGTGAGGTTAACTGAGAGTCAGAGAGAAGAACCAATAATGATAGTTTACATAGCTGGTAGGAAACAAACTTTTCTTGTAGATACAGGGGCGGCCCGATCTGTAATAACCTCTCCTTTCAATCTACAGGTGACCAGTAAAACTATTCCAGCTATGGGGGTAACGGGAAAAGTGTTACATTATCCTCTAACTAAACCCGCTGAAGTTACTATCGGGCCTCTGCATACTAAGCATTCGTTGCTCTTGGCTGCAGCGGCTCCTACTAACTTGCTAGGGAGAGACTTGCTATGTAAAATGGGATGTATCATATACTGTACTTCCAAAATTCCCACAGTATCCATTAAAACCGGAGGTGGAACTAGGGGTATATCCTGTTATTGAAAGGCTGTTACAACAAGGGATTTTAATTTGTACAGCCAGTACAGCAAATAGTCCCATTTTCCCTGTGAAGAAGAGTGGGGGGAGGGGCTATAGATTAGTCCAGGATTTAAGGGGAATTAATAAAGTTGTTGAGAGCCAATTCCCCGTAGTGCCGAATCCAGCTGTCATCCTCATGCAGATTCCACGTCTGCTAGTCACTTTACTGTCATTGACCTATGTTCTGCTTTCTTCTCAGTCCCTCTTCATCCTGACTGCCAATACCTTTTCTCCTACCGGGGAGTGCAATACACATGGACCAGACTACCCCAGGGGTTCATTGATAGCCCCAGTATTTTCTCCCAAGCCTTACATGACTGTTTGCAATCCTTTCAACCCCACAATGGGTCTGTTCTAATTCAATATGTGGACGATTTGTTGCTGTGCTCTGATTCTTTTATGTCATGTTTACATGATACTAAATTGTTGTTGCTTCATCTTTCACAAACAGGGCACAAGGTGGCAAAGGATAAATTACAGCCTGTCAGACTAAGGTCAAATACTTAGGACACTGCCTCACTAAGGGGCTAAGACACCTGACAACCGACAGGATTGAGGCCATACAACACATGACTCTGCCGCAGAGCCAGAAGCAGATTCGTACTTTCCTGGGGATGTGTGGATACTGTAGATCCTGGATCCCAGGTTTTTCTATTCTGGCATTACCATTGCAGGAGCTAGTCTCTTCCTCAAAACCAGAACATGTCGTACACACAGAAGAGTCAGAGCAAGCGTTCTTTAATCTTAAAGATAGTCTGACTAGAGCACCTGCATTGGGAATACCTGATTATGAAAAGCCTTTTGAGCTATACTGTACAGAAGCTGATAGTTGTGCAGCAGGTGTCCTCACACAGAAACATGGTGACGCTAGCAGACCGGTAGCACACTACAGTGCACAATTGGACAATGTGGCAAGATCACTCCCAACATGTCTCAGAAGTGTAGCAGCAACTGCTCTTCTGGTAAGTAAGAGCGAGGACGTAGTAATAGGACATAATTCAACTGTCTATACACCCCATGCTGTATCAGCTCTGTTAAATTCAGCCCAAACCAGACATGTTTCTTCAGCTAGATTCACAAAGTGGGAACTAGCCCTGATGGCACCCTCAAACATCACCATCAAACGATGTAGCACCTTAAATCCAGCTACATACCTTCCATATGTGTCTCTAGAGACACAAAGGGTGGGAGGTGAGGAGACCCTGGTTGATGATGAGTTAGGCAAGAAGACTGACACGCATGACTGTATGGAACACCTGAATCAGACCTTTACTGCAAGGCCCGACATACGTGATACCCCCTTAGAAAATGTAGGTTTTACGTTTTATACAGACTGGAGTTGTCATAGACAGACAGAGACGGGAGAGCTATGTACTGGTTACGCGGTGGTAGACGATCAGGATGTGGTAGAAGCTGAACCCCTTGGTCCACCTCACTCAGCCCAGGTGGCGGAACTAGTAGCATTAAGGAGAGCGTGTGAGTTGGCAGAGGGTAAATCAGCCAATATATATACTGACTCTAGGTACGCCTTCGGGGTAGTGCATGATTTTGGGGCCCTTTGGCATCTTAGAAACTTTACGACAGCAGCAGGTACGCCAGTGGCACACTCACAACACATAAAAGGACTTTTGACAGCGATACAGTTACCCAAGACGGTAGCCATCATAAAGTGCAAAGCCCATACCTCTGAAGAAGACCCGGTGTCATTGGGCAATAATAGGGCGGACAAAGCTGCTAAATGGGCAGCAGGGACACCGATGACTGTATCGACCGAGACTATGATGGTTTTTCAGACATTAGACATGCAGAAATTAATTGAAATGCAAGATTTGTGTTCCTTGCAGGAAAAGGTGGTCTGGAAGGCGAAGGGATGTGGTCAAGAGTCCTCAGGACTTTGGAGGGATGGACAAGATAAGCCTGTAGCTCCTCGAATGTACTATCCAAGCTTGGCTGAAACAGCACACGGTCTGACTCACCTGGGTAAAGAAGGTATGTGCAAACTGGTGAGAGCATACTGGTGTGCTCCTGGATTTTCCTCTCAAGCTGGTAAGAAAGCAATATCATGTCTTACTTGCTTGAGTAAAAATTTCGGGAAAACTATTTCAACTGAGCCATCCCACATCCCTCCTACAGACGGGCCTTTTCAGGTATTACAAATTGAATATATATACAATTACCACCTTGCAGGAATCTAAAGTATGTGTTAGTATGTATTGATGTGTTTTCCGGTTGGGTAGAAGCATATCCGTCAGCCACTAATACTGCTGTGTTCACTGCAAAGAAAATTGTACAAGATTTTCGGTATCCCTAGAATCATTGAAAGTGATAGGGGTACCCACTTTACTGGTGATATCTTCCAAAATATGTGTAAGCTCATGGGAATCAGTAGCAGACTTCACACCCCTTACCGACCACAAGCCAGAGGTAAGGTGGAAAGAGTATATAGTACTATTAATAACAAGCTTGGTAAGGTAATGGCTGAAACTCGGTTGGCGTGGCCTGAAGCTTTGCCACTAGTCCTCCATAGCATCCGAACCACTCCTAGACCTCCTCTTAATCTGTCCCCCTTTGAGATACTGTTCGGCCGACAACTTAATTTGATCGTGAGTCCGCAAGACGACTTAAAGTGTAATAATGAAGTGACTGTGCAATATCTTATAAAAATGAGCAGACAGCTGAAACAACAACAACAAAAACTCAAAATGCTGTCACCTGGTATGCCAGAAACAAACTGTCATGATGTTGAACCTGGGGACTATGTTATGATCCGCAATTTCGTACGTTCAGGTTGTTTAACAGACCGTTGGGAAGGCCCGTACCAAGTGCTGCTGACCAGTACTACATCGCTGTAGGTTGCAGAGAGAGACACTTGGGTCCATTCCACCCACTGCAGGAGAGTCAGTAACCCAGAGAAAGTGCGAGATAAACTGAGACCGAACAACACAGATCTGTCACCCGTAAATCTGTTCGGGGAGACCTAAAGCCTGCAGTCAAGACACCTGAACCAGAGATGTTGCATCAGAACTATCCAGCGATGGAGTGGCGCTTTTTGTTTTTCTTTTGTTCCAGGATTTTCCTTGTTTTTACTTTTTCTAGGACATTCCATTTTTGTGAAGGAGGATGGAGGACAGAGGAAGGTTCTGGCAGTGATACGGATGAGATGGAGATCGAGGAAAAATTACTAGAGTACTCAGAGCACCCCATTATCAAGCTTGGTCCAGGGGTTATGAAAAGGTCTGCTAGCTCAGGAACTCGGAGACAGTGTGAGGGGCTATTGTCTGATGAGTATTGTATCTGCAAGTTCTGTGACTCCCTAGTTGAAGAGAGATGCATCCAACGATGCCAGTCCACCGGTAATCTGAATGTGGGCGGACATCCTCTGGAGGATTATCACTCCTTGGTGGGTAAGGTCCTAAACCAAACCGAGTGCTGGGTGTGCTCTCACATGCCGCAGGGGCAGCATAACATAGGACTAGTGCCTTTCCCTTTAAACATCTCCGAAGTACTCAAATTGAGGGGTGGGAGGCCCATAGAGGGGTGATACAATAACACTAGGTCCCCTTGTCTAACGCTTTGACAATACTCTGTAGACAGATCTTTGCTGTGCCTAAATATCTCTCATGCCAAGCGTCTGGAGAATTGGGAAGCTGACCCATCAGATCAGACAATGGCTCGCCACGCTCATTTTAGAGGGAGACTTACAAAGTCACCAATAGGCAGGAATGTTGATGGATGTCACAAATTAGGTCGTATAACCAAACATAAGAAAGTATCCATTGGAAAAGTCTCTATAGATAATTGTAAGAATGTCATTAATGCTGACACGTGTCTTGAGCAAATGGAGACACTAGGCTTGGGTAGTTTTATCAAAACTCTGTGTGATATAATTAATGGGCATACTGTTCCTTATGTTCTCCCTGATGATGTGTACTTTGTTTGTGGGAGAAAAGCTTATTCCTGGGTGACTCCGAGTTCCAAGGGTTTGTGTTTCTTAGCTAATCTGGTTCCTGAAATCATGACTATTACTAATGAGGAAATGGTCGGTATTCACTAGGGATGTGCACCGGCGACTTTTGTGGTCTCGTGTTTTGTGTTTTGGATCCGGATTTTCTCGATGTTTTGGGTTCGGATTTGTTTTGCAAAACACCTGCCGAAACGTTTTGGTTCGGATTTAAGGTTTTGGATTCGGATTTTTTTTGAAAAAAAACTAAAAAGTGTAAAAATCAAGTTTTTGGGCTTATTTTCACTCCTACGCTATTATTAACCTCAATAACATTCAATAACAATAATTTCTACTAATTTAAAGGCTATTCTGAACACCTAACACCTCACAATAATTTTTTTTTTTTAGTACAAAACGTTGCAACGAGGTATCTTTCTGGACTGCGTAGAGGAGTGTTCCCCACAATACAATTAAAAACCCATCAACTGGTCTGAATTACACCCAAAAATAGTATCTGGACTGCGTAGAGGACTGGCCACTGGCCACCACAATATAATATATAGAAAACCTTCAACAGGTCTGAATTACACCCAAAAGTAGTATCTGGACTGCGTAGAGTAGTGGGCACTGGGCACCACAATAAAATATATAAAAAACCTTCAACAGGTCTGCATTACACTGCACATACGGCTGCTCCTCCATCCTCTCCATCATATTCATGTTGGAGTTTCAGTTTGTGAAAACCTCTTGTTTTTGATAATGTCAGTGCATTTTGAATATTTTTCAATTTGCCCCACACCACTGAATGTACTTTATCTATGATACGCATCTATCTATCTTGACTGCGTAGTGTGGTGGCCCCGGTACACAATTTGGTACCGAGGCCACAATATAATTAAAAAACCCTCCACGGGTTCAGAATTCCACCAAAAAAGGGTATGGACTGCGTAGTGTGGTGTGCCCGGAACACAATTTTTTACAGCGCCAACAATATAATTAAAAAATTGGGCATCAACTGTCACCGTTGTTTAATATCTGATACACCTAAATATGGACTGCACAGTGGATTGGCCCCGGTAGTAAATTTGGTGCCGGGGCCACAATACCTCCTCCAACTTCCAAGTGTAGTGTTTATAAAGACAGACAGCGTCGAAGTGTTATTAGTTGACTTTCTTAACCCTAAAATTGTCCCTGTTGCAAATATTCGTGCAATGGACAGTTACTTTTTCATTGAAAGACTCAAGCTTTCAAGTGTAGTGTTTATAAAATATAAACAACAATACAGTAGTTTTAGAGCACGTCAATACCTCTTGTTTTAAATTATGACAGGGCATTTTACTTTTGGTTTAATTTCTTGAATTTGTTTAAATTTGGTTTTACTTTTTGAACATGGCAAACGACTGTTGATTGGTCATATAATGCAAAAAAAAAAGTTCCAAGATGGAATTGTCCTTGGGCCCTCACACCCACCCTTATGTTGTTGAAATAGGACATGCACACTTTAACAAACCAATCATTTCAGCGACAGGGCCTACCAAACAACTTTGGCTGAAATGATTGGTTTGTTTGGGCCCCCACACCAAAAAAGCTATTCATCTCTCCCTGTACAGACTAAACAGGCTCTACTGAGGCAAGATGTCGTCCTCATCCTCAACCTCTGATTCCTCTCCCCCTACAGTGTGTACTTCCTCCTCATCACACATTATCAATTCGTCCCCGCTGGACTCCACAACCACAGGTCCCTCTGTACTATCTGGAGGGCAGTGCTGTACTTCATTGAGGAATTGATTATTCATTTTTATAAACATCATTTTTTCAACGTTATGAGGAAGCAACCTCCTTCGCCGCTCACTGACCAGGTTCCCCGCTGCACTAAAAACTCTTTCCGAGTACACACTGGAGGGGGGACAACTCAGGTAAAATAGAGCCAGTTTGTACAGGGGCTTCCAAACTGCCTTTTTTTCCTGCCAGTAACAATATGGACTGTCTGACATGTCTACTTGGATGGTGTCAGCAAAGTAATCATCCACAATTTTTTCTATTGTGACAGCATCCAATGCAGCGAGAGTAGACATGTCTGCAATGGTTGGCAGGTCCTTCAGTCCGGACCAGATGTTATCAGCATCCCCGCCAGTGCCTCTTTTGGGAAAACTGAGCTTTTTCCTCGCAGCCATAGATGTGGAAGAAAATGAGGGTGGAGCTGTTGGCATGTCACGGTCCTCTTCAGAGGACAATCTCCTGACCAGCAGGTCTTTGCACCGCTGTAGACTTGTGTCCGCCGGAAACAGAGACACAACATACGCTTTAAACCGAGGATCGAGCACGATGGCCAGAATGTATTCCTCTGACTTTAAAAGAGTGACCACCCTCGGATCCTGGCAAAGTGTATGAAGGGCTACATCCACAAGAGCTACATGCTTGGTGTAATCGCAATGGCTTACCAGCTCCTCCCTCACTTTCTCCAGCTGCTTCTGCAACAGCCTGATCAGGGGAATGACCTGACTCAAGCTGGCAGTGTCGGAACTGACTTCTCGTGTGGCAAGTTCAAATGGCTGCAGAACCTTGAACAACACAGAAATCAGTCTCCACTGCGCTTGACTGAGGCGCATCCCCACTCCTTTGCCTATGTCGTAGGTGGCTGTGTAGGCATGAATGGCCTTTTGCTGCTCCTCCATCCTCTGCAGCATATAGAGGGTGGAGTTCCAGCGCGTCACAACCTCTTGTTTGAGGTGATGGCAGGGCAGGTTCATGCTTTTTTGATGTGCCTCTAGTCTGCGGTAGGCACTGGCTGAATGCCAAAAGTATCCAGCAATTTTGCGCGCCACCGCAAGCATCTCCTGCACACCCCTGTCACTCTTGAGGTAATGCTGCACCACCAAATTAATGGTGTGGGCAAAACATGGGACGTGCTGGAAATTGCCCATATTTAATGCCCGCACAATGTTACTGGCATTGTCTGACACCACAAATCCCCATGAGAGTCTAAGTGGGGTAAGCCACTGGGAGATAATTTCCCTCAGTTTCTCTAATATGTTGTCAGCGTTGTGCCTCTTATTAAAGCCTGTAATACACAATGTTGCCTGCCTTTGCATGAGCAGCCATTTTGTAGATGCTGCTACTGATGCAGCTGTTGCTGTTGCTGCGGAAGGGGATGCATCTACCCAGTGGGCTGTCACAGTCATATAGTCCTTCGTTTGCCCAGAACCACTTGTCCACATGTCCGTGGTTAAGTGGACAGTGGGTACAACCGCATTTTTTAGAGCACTGAGGACACTTGATCGTACTTCTCTGTACATTTTTGGTATCGCCTGCCTAGTGAAGTGGAATCTCGACGGGATTTGGTACCGGGGACACAATACCTCCATCAACCCTCTAAATCCCACTCCACTGATGGCGGACACCGGGTGCACGTCTAACACCAACATTGCAGTTACAGCCGCAGTTATACGCTTTGCAATAGGGTGACTACTATCGTATTTTGTGGTCATGGCAAACGACTGTTGGACGGTCAATTGTTTTGTGAAAGACTTAGCGGTCTTACGACTTCCCCTCTGGGAAGATGACCGACTAACAGCAGCAACAGCAGCAGTGGCAGTAGTAGGCGTACCGCTGCAGGATTCCTCGGATGAATCCCGTATTGAGGAGGACTCAGTCTGGCTGCTGACTTGGGCTGCAGGACTGAATCTGATGGAGATTGTGGAGGAAGGTGACAAGGAGGGTGTTGCCGGGATTTAGGTGTCCCTGTACCGATGAGGGTCCTAGCCCCAGTTCCTAAACTAACCACTGAACTATGAAGGTTATTCAGGTGACGTATAAGGGTGGATGTTCCTAGGTGGGCAAGATCCTTACCCCTGCTTATTTGAGCTTTACATAAGCTACATATGGCCATACATTGGTTGTCTGGATTTGGATAAAAATAACTCCAGACCGAAGAGGTGCATTTTTTGGTCTTCTGACCAGGCATGACGATGGGCTTTTTCATCCCATGGACATCAGCTGTTTCCCCCCTGGTGCCTCATTTACAATAACCACATCACCATCCTCATCATCAAGTTCCTCCACAGCGCCAGCTACATCATCAATAGGCTCCTCCCGAGCCACCTCTTCCCGTACAGTGATGGGAAGGTCAGGCTTGACAACCACCAACACCCTTGGACTCGCCTTGAGGATTTGTGATAATTTCTCTTTAGAAGGCAGAGTTGTTTGCTGTTTTGTTGCTGACAGCATAACTCTCTTCAATTTTTTGTAGGGGGGGGAGGAGGAGGAGGGATAAGATCCGTGGGTGAAGCTGAACCACTAGTCATGAACACGGGCCAGGGCCTAAGCCGTTCCTTGCCACTCCGTGTCGTAAATGGCATATTGGCAACTTTACGTTTCTCCTCAGATGATTTTAAGTTTCTCTTTTTGCTACTTTTTCTTAACTTGGGCTTTTTGGATTTTACATGCCTGGTACTACGAGATTGGGCATCGGGCTTGGAAGACGACGTTGATGGCATTTCATCATCTATGTCATGACTAGTGGCAGCAGCTTCAGCATTAGGAGGAAGTGGGTCTTGATCTTTCCCTACTTTATCCTCCAAATTTTTGGTCTCCATTATATGTAGCACAAGATACTGCAGAATGTGTGAACTTGGTAATATTGCAGTACCAATGGACTTATACTGCTGGATTGGTTTTTGCAAATTTGGTTATAATTACTTTTTTTTAAAAAAAAAAATATTTTAATATTTTTTATAACTTTATTTTTATTATTTAAAAACTTGGGAATAATGGGGAAATAACTATGCCCTTAGAAGCACAGAGCACAGGACACAGCACCACTGGACTGAACAGGACACAGCACAGGACCCAGCAGCACTACTGAACTCAGCAGGACAGAGCACAGGACACAGCACCACTGGACTGATACTGCAGAATGTGTGAACTTTGTAATATTGCAGTACCACTGGACTTTTACTGCTGAATGTGTGAACTTGGTAATATTGCAGTACCAATGGGCTTATACTGCTGGATTGGTTTTGCAAATTTGGTTATAATTATATTTTTTTTTAAAAAAAAAATATTTTTATCTTTTTTATAACTTTTTTTTTATTTTTTAAAAACTTGGGAATAATGGGGAAATAACTATGCCCTTAGAAGCACAGAGCACAGGACACAGCACCACTGGACTAAACAGGACACAGCACAGGACCCAGCAGCACTACGGAACTCAGCAGGACAGAGCACAGGACACAGCACCACTGGACTGATACTGCAGAATGTGTGAACTTTGTAATATTGCAGTACCACTGGACTTTTACTGCTGAATGTGTGAACTTGGTAATATTGCAGTACCAATGGGCTTATACTGCAGGATTGGTTGTGCAAATTTTGTGGTAATTAAAAAAAAATTAAATTAGTTTTTGGTATTTTTTTAAATAACTTTTTTTTATTTTTTTAAACACAGGGGAATATTGGGGAAATAACTATGCCCTTAGAAGCACAGAGCACAGGACACAGCACCACTGGACTGAACAGGACACAGCACAGGACCCAGCAGCACCACTGACCTCAGAAGGACAGAGCACAGGACACAGCACCACTGGACTGAGCACAGCACAGCACAGCACAGCACAGCACTGAACTGAACAGCACGAGATATAGCAGGACAGAGGACCACCTAACACACCCTCCCTCTACCCTGATCAATGCCCGAGTGAAGATGGCGGCGACTAGCGGGGAATTTATAGGATCCGAGTATCGCGAGATCCGACAACGGGATTATGAGTCAGAGCCTCAGTTTCAGATTTGAATTTGGCGCCAATACCCGGATCTGTCTCGGATCCGACTCGGATCGGCAACGTTCGGGTGGGCTCGGATTTCATAAATCCGAGTGCGCTCATCTCTAGTACTCACAAGACTACATCACCACCATACATACACACACAGTATGAACACCGTGGCAAGAGAAATATGATTCCTGGGGAGGAACGCATAGCTACAAAATTGATTAGTGAAACCGCTGGTTTTCAAGTTATGGTTGCTCTAGATCTCACCAGGACCGCTCGGGGAATGGTTTAAATATATACAAGTTTAAATATATACAAGACCTAGCTAAATTGATAGACAATATCACTGAGATGTATGATGACACTTTCAGGTATACTGGAAGGGAGCTACAAGCGTACAAGAAGGAGTTGGTGCAACATAGACTGGTACTAAATTATCTCACCTCTGTTACTGGCGGGTACTGTGTGACGTTGGCCACCCAGTTTGGTGTCAAATGTTGCACGTACATCACCAATAATACAGATGACCCTAAGGAGATTGTAGACCGGAAGATGGATGAAATTCTGCAACTGAAGTGGGAATTTTGAAGGAACCATAATTCTTCGTTATATGAGATCGGGGAAAAGGTGGCAGGATGGTTCTCGTGGTTGAACCCTGTGAAATGGTTCTCTGATCTGGGGGAATGGGTACAGGAAATGGTTGCTAGTGTAGGTAAGCTCATTCTCCTTATACTGGGTGTCATCTTAGCAATTGGTTTATGTGTTAAATGTGTTCCTACTGTGTTGAAGTGTGGAAAACAGTCTTCTAGGAGAAACTCTGAGAACGAGACTGAAAGGGAGGTGCAAGATACCGAGATCATGGTCTGTGAAGAAGTGTTGTATAACCCTGAACTTGAAACGGTGATTAGGTGATAGTTTATTACACTATCAAAGGGTGGAACTGTCGAAGTCAGTAAATTGGATAAAGTCATTTCAATTAAAATTGAGAAAACTTGGTTGTCTTTGTCTGAAAAGATGTGTATGACACGCTACGGCGTGGAAGGGCGTACGCAGCCGCAACACGTGGCAACAACAGTATTTACGCTTTTACATACATTCGCACCAACACACACATTTGTAAAATAGTACACATTAATGATAGTTGCAACACATAGTTATTTATGTCGAAATATAGTAGTGTTTATGTGTAATATTATAAGTTATATGCATATTAGTGATACATATGGTTCAGGTTAAAAGAAATGTGTCATTCCCTTTACATCAGCAGCTGTTCGGTGCATTCGGCGAAGAGATCGCACATTGCATACTCTAGTTATTGATGTCAGGGAATAAACCTTTAATATGATATTAACTGTCAAATGCAAATGGACTGATTGTAATTGGAGTGTAGTGGGAAGAACAGAGCAGTTTGGCGGGAAGAACAGAGCTCATCCCCTGGAGAGACCCCCACCTTTGGATTCCTTAGATTGAATCAGCCTATGATGTGTAACCCCTGCATTGTTTCACTGTATCTCTGTTTGCATATAAGCAGTAGCTCTCATGTAGTGTTCAGTCACCTTGACCACAGACTTCAGACTTGAATGACTGTACACTGGATCCAGAGCGCCTGCGATAAGTAACGGCTGTACTTATTATTATTTCGCTTGACTATATTCTGCTACTTTTTGAGAATAAATCTTTGTGCGTTGGAAACACAAATCGAGATTCGACAATCATTATTGGATAGCGACAAAAATGCTCATAACAATTTGGGGACTCGTGAGTTTGGAGGTTTCGTTGCCGGACGATACGCAAGACCAACAGATTTCGGTTCCCCAACAAAGGGTGGAGACGCGTCATATACGGGTAAGAATGCAATGTGTTCAAAACCTGAATTTTACTCTGTGTTGTGAAACCGAATGTCCGTATTGCATTATCTAAGGTTCGCTAACTGAATATTGGGACAAAAGAGAAAACTGTTTCTTTTTATTGTCATATTGCATTTTTATGTATTACATTGCTTAGCGTATATGTACTTCCTGCTTAGCGTGTGTGAACTTCCGGTAGATTTGCCACGTGGTTAAACAATAGTTTTGATAGTTGTTATTCATGTATAGTATAATCACTTGTGAAAGCTTCTGAAACATTACTACTATTGTTGGGAACTTTTGATTTTCTGCGCAGAAAAGGTGTATGGTGTGTGCTTTTGTGTCGTAGATACACTGTTTTATTGTTGATTGAGCTCAGTTGCTGTCTGAAGAGGGAGGTTGCCCAACTGAAGGACGGTATACAGGGCAGGTATACCGAGTGCGAAAACCGGGTTTTCGCAAAGCGCCACCAATAGATCGCAAGGTTTACTGATAATTAGTATTAATGAGCGGTGCGATCTAACCGCACGGTAAACACAACCGTGAGTGTAAAACTGGAAGTGCGTGGAGGAATTATATTGGAAAGGCTTGGCGATTGTATCGACTTAGTGCTTCCAGTGATAATAAACTCAACAGAAATTTGTGGTAGCCGGGCTATCGAGGAACTATTTCTGTGTTAGGGATTCTCGTTCGGAACGAGAAGAAGCGAGTGGACGCGGCTATTTGGAAATACGTCCACCGGGCATTAGAGATCTCTAGCGGTGATTGTAGCAACAGGGTTGAAATTGTTTGGTGGAAAGAACAGAGTATTGCGGTATATCTGTGTTCCACATAAAAGGGTATTGTTTGCTGGAAAGAACAGAGCATTGCGGTGTGTCTATGTTCCGTGTAGAAGGTATTGTTCAACATGGGTGCTAAGCATACGCTAGAGATGGCCAGTGTACTGCCTAAGGAAGGGCCTATTGGTTCAGCGAGGTTTCTTATGTGTAAGAAATATGGTGAATACTCAACGGTTTATTGCGACACGTGGGTCAAGATGACCAAGGAGTGTGTTAGGCCTTTCCCAACAATAGGAAGTTTTAATTCGGAGGTACTAAATAATGTAAAAGATAAAGTGTGGTTGATTAAGTCAACGAAAGAGAGAAATAGCGCGGCGGAAGTAGCCATTGAGAAGCGCAGTGAACTCAGCGCAAGCGCACCCCCGCCACCCTATGTGGCGGGAGGGGTAAGTACAGCCATTATTAAAACTGAAAAAAGAGAAATTGCTAAGTTATATCCTGTTTTAAGTCAGTTTAAAACAAGTGTATCAGAACACGAAGAAGAACCCACTGTAATTTCAGCCATTGCCCATGCTCTTAATATGCTAGAGGTTCAGTGTAAGTATGGGAAAGGAGCAATGGCTGAGATAGGTGAGAGTAGTGTGACCCCTAGGAGTGATAGCATTCAAAATACTGAAACAGCAAATCCAGTAGTGACCTCTGAAGACAGTGAACCAGTGGGTACGTATCGAGTCCGCACAATATCAGTTCCCAATGGGAAGGCCGATAAGGATGGTGTAGTTCCTTTAAAGAATGTTACAATGCATTGTCCCTGGACTAGATCAGAATTACGTTCCATTATGACTGAATTCCCAGATCCTAGAAAAGAGTTGGCTAAGTGTCAGAAATTTGTTAAAGACTTAGGAAATGCACACGAACCAACCAAAAAGGATTGGCATGTAGTGTTGAGGGCGTGTCTTCCTCCCAATACTAACATACAAAAATTTATTAAAGATTGTTTGTTGGAGGAAGATGACACCTTGACGGATGAGATTAACCAAGAAAATATAGAACAAATTATCAAACATTTAGCCATCTATTTTCCAATAGTGGTGAATTGGAGTAAAATTTTCACCATTAAACAGAAGGATAGTGAAACAGCATCAGATTACTTCCCTAGAGCTTTAACAGCGATAGCACGGTTCACTGGGATATAAACATAGAAGAGGACCCACATCACAGAGAGGTAGCTGTAGGGGTATTAATGGACAGCCTTAGAGAAAATTTAAAGACAAGGATACAAACCACATTACCTAATTGGAGAGGCATCACAGTAGATTCTCTTAGGGAGTCTGCTGTGGAACATGACAAAAATCTTTTTAAAAGAAGGGAAGAGAAAAGTGATAAGTTAATGACGGTAAGTATACAGACTTTAGAGGGGATGCATACACGACCACCAGCATACAACCCACATAATAAGAAACATAGAATAATCAGGTGTTTCAATTGTAACGAGGAAGGACATTTTGCAAGAGATTGTAAAAAAGAAAGACAGTATACACCTAAGGGTGGGTCACGTAGATTTCCTCCAAATGGGACTTCAGATAGACAAGGAGACTCATACCTACCCGCGCACATTATAGCAGCAAATGCAGTGCGGGAAAACAATAGTCAGCACTAGGGGTCAGGTCATACCTGTAGTCTACAGCCAGTGAGGTTAACTGAGAGTGAGAGAGAAGAACCAACAATGATAGTTGACATAACTGGTAGGAAACAAACTTTTCTTGTAGATAAAGGGGCGGCCAGATCTGTGATAACCTCTCCTTTTAATCTACAGGGGACCAGTAAAACTATTCCAGCTATGGGGGTAACGGGAAGAGTGTTACATTATCCTCTAACTAAACCCGCTGAAGTTACTATCGGGCCCCTGCATACTAAGCATTCGTTTCTCTTAGCTGCAGCGGCTCCTACTAACTTGCTAGGGAGAGACTTGTTATGTAAAATCGGCCGTGTCATATACTGTACTTCAGATGGTGTGTTCTTAAATATATCAGAGAAGGTCGCGCATGCGGTACAGGATATATTGGACACCCCTCAAAGGTTAATGTTACACTCTACTGTTATAGAACAAAGTCCATCTCAAGTAAAGGGGATGTTGCTGGAAATACCAGGTTCACTATGGACCAGAGATGGACAGGACACTGGATTGATGGCAAACGTAGCCCCTGTCATGGTAAATCTAAAAAGTGGTAGGATAGCTCCAAAAATCCCACAGTATCCATTAAAACCGGAGGTGGAATTAGGGGTATATCCTGTTATTGAAAGGCTGTTACAACAAGGGATTTTAATTCGTACATCGAGCACAGCAAATAGTCCTATTTTCCCTGTGAAGAAGAGTGGGGGGAGGGGCTATAGATTAGTCCAGGATTTAAGGGGAATTAATAAAGTTGTTAAGAGCCAATTCCCCGTAGTACCGAATCCAGCTGTCATCCTCATGCAGATTCCACCATCTGCTAGTCATTTTACTGTTATTGACCTATGTTCTGCTTTCTTCTCAGTCCCTCTTCACCCTGACTGCCAATACCTATTTGCATTCTTCTACACGGGATTGCAATACACATGGACCAGACTGTCCCAGGGGTTCATTAACAGCCCCAGTATTTTCTCCCAAGCCTTACATGACTGTTTAAAATCCTTTCAACCCTGCAATGGGTCTGTTCTAATTCAATATGTGGACAATTTGTTGCTGTGCTCTGATTCTTTTATGTCATGTTTACATGATACTAAATTGTTGTTGCTTCATCTCTCACAAACAGGGCACAAGTTGGCAAAGGATAAATTACAGCCATGTCAGACTCAGGTCAAATACTTAGGACACTGCCTCACCAAGAGGCTAAGACACCTGACAACCAACAGGATTGAGGCTATACAACACATGACTCTGCCGCAGAGCCAGAAGCAGATTCGTACCTTCCTGGGGATGTGTGGATACTGTAGATCCTGGATCCCAGGTTTTTCTATTCTGGCATTACCATTGCAAGAGCTAGTCTCTTCCTCAAAACCAGAAGGTGTCGTACACACAGAAGAGTCAGAGCAAGCGTTCTTTAATCTCAAAGATAGTCTGACTAGAGCACCTGCATTGGGAATACCTGACTATGAAAAGCTTTTTGAGCTATACTGTACGGAAGCTGATGGTTGTGCAGCAGGTGTCCTCACACAGAAACATGGTGACGCTAGCAGACCGGTAGCATACTACAGTGCACAATTGGACACTGTGGCAAGATCACTCCCAAGATGTTTTAGAAGTGCAGCAGCAACTGCTCTTCTGGTAAGCAAGAGCGAGGACGTAGTATTAGGACATAATTCAACTGTCTATACACCCCATGCTGTATCAGCTCTGTTAAATTCAGCCCAAACCAGACATGTTTCTTCAGCTAGATTCACAAAGTGGGAACTAGCTCTGATGGCACCCTCAAACATCACCATCTAACGATGTAGCACCTTAAATCCAGCTACATACCTTCCATATGTGTCTCTAGAGACACAAAGGGTGGGAGGTGAGGAGACCCTGGTTGATGATGAGTTAGGCAAGAGTACTGACACGCATGACTGTATGGAACACCTGAACCAGACCTTTACTGCAAGGCCCGACATATGTGACACCCCCTTAGAAAATGTAGATTTTACGTTTTATACAGACGGGAGTTGTCATAGACAGACAGAGACAGGAGAGCTATGTACTGGTTACGCTGTTGTAGACGATCAGGATGTGGTAGAAGCTGAACCCCTTGGCCCACCTCACTCAGCCCAAGTGGCGGAACTAGTAGCATTAAGAAAAGCGTGTGAGTTGGCAGAGGGTAAATCAGCCAATATATATACTGACTCTAGGTACGCCTTCGGGGTAGGGCACGATTTTGGAGCCCTTTGGCATCTTAGAAACTTTACAACAGCAGCAGGTACCCCAGTGGCACACTCACAACACATAAAAGGACTTTTGACAGCGATACAGTTACCCAAGACGGTAGCCGTCATAAAGTGCAAAGCCCATACCTCTGAAGAAGACCCAGTGTCATTAGGCAACAACAGGGCAGACGAAGCTGCTAAATGGGCAGCAGGGCAACCTATGACTGTATCGACCAAGACTATGATGGTTTTTCAGACATTAGACATGCAGAAATTAATTGAAATGCAAGATTTGTGTTCCCTGCAGGAAAAGGCGGTCTGGAAGGCAAAGGGATGTGGTCAAGAGTCCTCAGGACTCTGGAGGGATGGACAAGGTAAGCCTGTAGCTCCCCGAACGTACTATCCAAGCCTGGCTGAAGCAGCTCACGGTCTGACTCACCTGGGTAAAGAAGGTATGTGTAAACTGGTGAGAGCATATTGGTGTGCTCCTGGATTTTCCTCTCAAGCTGGTAAGAAAGCAATGTCATGTCTTACTTGTTTGAGGAAAAATGTCGGAAAAACTATTTCAACTGAGCCATCCCACATCCCTCCTAGAAACGGACCTTTTCAGGTAATACAAATTGACTATATTCAATTACCACCATGCAGGAATCTAAAGTATGTGTTAGTTTGTATTGATGTGTTTTCCGGTTGGGTAGAAGCATATCCGGCAGCCACTAATACTGCTGTGTTCACTGCAAAGAAAATTGTACAAGAGTTTGTGTGTAGGATCGGTATCCAGAGAATCATTGAAAGTGATTGGGGTACCCACTTTACTGGTGATATCTTCCAGAATATGTGTAAGCTCATGGGAATCAGTAGCACACTTCACACCCCTTACCGACCACAAGCCAGTGGTAAGGTGGAAAGAGTAAATGGTACTATAAAGAACAAGCTTGGTAAGATAATGGCTGAAACTGGGTTGGCGTGACCTGAAGCTTTGCCACTAGTCCTCCATAGCATTCGAACCACTCCTAGACCTCCTCTTAATCTGTCCCCCTTTAAGATACTGTTCGGACGACAACCTCATTTGATCGTGAGTCCAAAAGACGACTTAAAGTGTAATAGTGTAATAATGAAGTGACTGTACAATATCTTATAAAAATGAGTAGACAGCTAAAGCAACAACAACAATAACTAAAAATGCTGTCACCTGGTATGCCAGAAACGAACTGTCATGATGTTGAACCTGGGGACTATGTTATGATCCGCAATTTCTTACGCTCAGGTTGTTTAACAGACCGTTGGGAAGGCCCGTACCAAGTGCTGCTGACCAGTACTACATCACTGAAGGTTGCAGAGAGAGACACTTGGGTCCATTCCACCCACTGCAGGAGAGTCAGTAACCCGGAAAAAGTGCGAGATAAAACTGAGACCGATGACACAGATCTGTCACTCGTAAATCTGTTCCGGGAGACCTAAAGCCTGCTGTCAAGACACCTGAACCAGAGACGTTGCACCAGAACTATCTTTCCAGCGATGGAGTGGCGGTTTTTGTTTTTCTTTTGTTCAAGGATTTTCCTTGTTTTTACTTTTTCTAGGACATTCTATTTTTGTGAAGAAGGATGGAGGACAGAGGAAGGTTCTGGCAGTGATACGGATGAAATGGAGATCGAGGAAAAATTACTAGAGTACTCAGAGCAGCCCATTATCAAGCTTTGTCCAGGGGTTATGAAAAGGTCCGCTAGCTCAGGAACTCGGAGACAGTGTGAGGGGCTATTGTCTGATGAGTATTGCATCTGCAAGTTCTGTGACTCCCTAGTTGAAGAGAGATGCATCCAGCGATGCCAGTCCACCGGTAATCTGAATGTGGGCGGACATCCTTTGGAGGATTATCACTCCCTGGTGGGTAAGTGCTAAACAAAACTGAGTGCTGGGTGTGCTCTCACGTGCTGCAGGAGCAGCATAACATAGGACTAGTGCGATTCCCTTTAAACATCTCCGAAGTACTCGAATTGAGGGGTGGGAGACCCATAGAAGGGAGGTACAATAACACTAGGTCCCCTAGTCTGACGCTTCGACAATACTCCATAGACAGATCTTTGCTGTGCCTAAATATCTCTCATGCAAAGCTTCTGGAGAATTGGGAAGCTGATCTATCAGATCAGACATTGGCTCGCCACGCTCATGTTGGAGGGAGACTTACAAAGTCACCAATAGGCAGGAATATTGATGGAAGTCACAAATTAGGGCGTATAACCAAACATAAGAAAGTATCCATTGGAAAAGTCTCTATAGATAATTGTAAGAATGTCATCCATGCTGACACGTGTCTTGAGCAAATGGAGACACTAGGCATGTGTAGTTTTATCAAAACTCTGTGTGATATAATTAATGGGCATACTGTTCCTTATGTTCTCCCTGATGATGTGTATTTTGTTTGTGGAAGGAAAGCTTATTCCTTTGTGACTCCGAGTTCCAAGGGCTTGTGTTTCTTAGCTAAACTGGTTCCTGAAGTCATGACTATTACTCATGAAGAAATGGTTGATATTCACAAGACTACATCACCACCATACATACACACACAGTATGAACACCGTGGCAAGAGAAATATGATTCCTGGTGAGGAGCCCATAGCTACAAAATTGATTAGCGAAACCACTGGGTTTCATGTTATGGTTGCTCTAGATCTCACCAGGACCGCTTGGGGAACATTAAACTTTAAATATATTCAAGACCTAGCTAAATTAATAGACAATATCACCGAGATGTATGATGACACTTTCAGGTATACTGGAACGGAGCTACAAGCGTACAAGAAGGAGTTGGTGCAACATAGACTTGTACTAAATTATCTCACCTCTATTACTGGCGGGTACTGTGTGACACTGGCCACCCAGTTCGGTGTCAAATGTTGCACGTACATCACCAATAATACGGATGACCCTAAGGAGGTTATAGACCGGAAGATGGATGAAATTCTGCAACTGAAATGGGAATTTCGAAGGAACCATAATTCTTTGTTATATGAGGTCGGGGAAAAGGTGGCAGGTTGGTTCTCGTGGTTGAACCCCGTGAAATGGTTCTCCGGTCTGGGGGAGTGGGTACAGGAAATGGTTGCTAGTGTAGGTAAGCTCCTTCTCCTTATACTGGGTGTCATCTTAGCAATTGGTTTATGTGTCAAATGTGTTCCTACTGTGTTGAAGTGTGGAAAACAGTCTTCTAGGAGAAACACTGAGAACGAGACTGAAAGGGTGGTGCCAGAGACCGAAATTATGGTCTGTGAAGAAGTGTTGTATAACCCTGAACTTGAAACGGTGATTAGGTGATTAGGAATTATGAACTATTAAGACTAAGGAATCTTGGCAGGAAGATCGGAGCATACCCCCTGGAGAGATGGCCCCCACCTTTGGATTCTTTAGCCAACCCCCCTATACCATCTGCATTGTTTTACTGTATCTCTGTGTGCATATAAGCAGCAGCTCCTCATCTAGTGTTCAGACATATTGTCCACAGACTTCAGGACTGAATGACTTTTCACTGGATTCAGAGAGCCTGCGATAAGTAACGGCTGTACTTATTATTATTTCGCTTGAATATATTCTGCTACTTTTTGAGAATAAATCTTTGTGCGTTGGAAACACAAATCGAGATTCGACAATCGTTATTGGATAGCGACAAAAACGCTCATAACAAAATATACATCACAATGCAGTAAGATCTTTCAAGCCATGTGTCAAAAGAAGAGAAATTGACACATTCTACTAGAGATCTTATTTTTCTTGTTATTAACAATGATTGCGGTATCTATGTTAATGTCCTGTTTGGGTTGTCAATGGTTAATTGTTATGGTGCACAAATATTGGTGATGGTAAAACTCATGTCTAGACATAAGGGGAGATGATAATATCTGCATATTATAACTATACCTAGACACCAACAGGAGTAATAATATCAACATATTTATACTATCACCACAAATGTTCATAAAAGGGAGATTTTTAGTAATACTAAATTGTTAAGGGCACCAAGTCTAAGTCTAAGTCCTTGAAATGTATTTTAAAACATATTTCGAATGTTTAACATGGCCAATTATCACATATATCAACAATATCGGATCAAGAACTCCAAATTCCAATAGCAACATCAATTATTATTATTACCTAATGATTTCTCTGTTCATGTGTTTTTCTCCTTTTATATTAGTGAGAAATATC
This sequence comes from Mixophyes fleayi, assembly GCF_038048845.1. Taxonomy (NCBI): domain Eukaryota; kingdom Metazoa; phylum Chordata; class Amphibia; order Anura; family Limnodynastidae; genus Mixophyes; species Mixophyes fleayi. Next base: position 248,773,221 of record NC_134403.1, on the reverse strand, counting down.
GGAGGGACTTGATTAAAGCCGTCCCCCTTGCCTATAGCTGTAAGGAATATCGGAGGGGTTCTACAAAGCTTTGAAAATATTTTAAAGACATCGATGTGTCTCTCCGTGACTATATATTACGGAGGAACTATTTCCACAAGAACACAGTGGACTAAGATGATTCATTGAACAAGACAACTTGTTAAGATAGACAATTTGTTTAATTGGAAATTGACTGCTAGAAGTCATAAGCGCCTGATATATACACATTGTTTTATATTTTGGATCAATAGTTCTTATGTTTTGCTTTTGCCCTCTCCTTAGATTTGTTGGCGTTTCTTGGGTAAACTGCAATTTTCATATTTGGTGGTCCGGACCCGGGATTGCATTTAGGTGAGTAGTCTGTGCTGAAACTATGTTGATGAAGTAGCTATAGGAATGGAATCTGTCCAGTTTACTTTAATTTAACAGGTCCTCAGAAGGGGGGGGGAGCTGGGCGTTACTGTTGTTTGAGAAGTGACTTGTACGATTTGCAATTACATACACCTTGTATGGATAATGTATTGAATTTGTTTGGGTTTGAATTTTGTACTGATGCTGTATTATATCTATTATCAGGTTATTCACTCAGTTCCAATTTGGGGATGTTGTTTTAGGCCATATCTATGTTTTGTTTTTTTAAAACTGTTTGGGTGTGGCTTAAAATGGTAGGTTATTTTTTAAAAAATGTATGGCCTTGTAAAAAGGTGAGTTTCTGACTTTTTGCCGTACACTTGTGTACACTCTACACGTCTCAAATTCAAATGCACAAGCATTTATATTCTAATGTTCATGTACTTGCAAACTATGTAGGAGCGTGAGGAATGCATTGCTCTTGTTACTCATGCAATCAACTCTTTTTTTGGGGGGGAGGAGTTAATCGATGTGAATGTTTAACATTTGTTTTTGGTATTTCTTTTTTTCAACTCTCTTTAGCAATCAAAATGTCTGAAGCTGGGCCAAGCACTGACGGGGCCAAAAGCAGGCGGCAATTAAATTTTACAATGAGAGAAGTTGAGATTTTGGTTGAATTGACTATAGAGAAATTCCATACACCCCACACGTGTATGTCGGCCATTGAAAAAAACACTGGGAAGACATCACGCAACAAGTGAATGCCATTGCTCCTTGTCGGCGGACAATCAATGAAGTGTTAAAATGGTTAAAATAATAGGTTGAACCAATCCTTAAAATATTTGGGTGAACTGTAAACATAGTAAAAGAGTGTCAAGTTATACCTTGACATATATTTTACCAGTGTAAGCCTTGTGTTTTAGAAGGGCACATTTGTACCTAGATAATGTGCATTGTAGTGTCAAAGAGTAGTTGTCCAAATGTACATGTCACTTTCAGACAATTATCCACCCAGGACAATGAACACACATTTAGTTGTATGTGTGTGTGTGTCTGTTTTTGGGTGTCTAAATTGAAACATTCCAATGTTATGTTCTATGGTTTACTTGTTAAAAGATTTGCAATTAATATATTCTTCTATTTTTAACAGGTGGGCAGACTGTAAACAACATTTAAAAAAGAAACTAATAGAGCAAAGGAGGCACGCTCAAGGAACGGGTGGTGGGTCAGCACAGGACATAATATTATCACCAATGGAGGAGCGAGCGAGTATCGCAATTTCTGAAGAGTCTCTGGTTGGGGTGGGCCGAATTGATACCGGCAGCGACCCACCCCTAACATAGCCATTATAATAATTTTCACAGAGCGGCTGGAGGAGCAGCAAAGTGTGACTGCCAACCCAGACAGAGAGCAAGTGGAGGCTGCTGCCCATGATGTTGAGGCCACTCGGAGGGAGCATGCACAACTCTTGAGGCAGCAGACACTATTGCCCATAAGAATCCAAGTGAAAAGAAGAAAAAATTACCAAAGTAGCACTTCAGGTATAAGTAAATAATTTCATTAATACAAAAAAACTTAATTGGTATACATTAAAAAGAAAATAGACAACCAAAATAAAAGAGCGAGGGCCTGATTCATTAAGGATCTTAAATGAAGAGGATTCTTATTTCAGTCTCCTGGACAAAACCATGTTACATTGCAAGGGGTGCAAATGAGTGTTCTGTTTTGCACATAAGTTAAATACTGCCTGTTTTTTCATGTAGCACACAAATACTTGATATCTTATTTGTACACTGACATTGAAAGTTGATATGTGTGTGCTACATGAAAAAACAGGCAGTATTTAACTAGATACTAGATACTAGTAAAATTTAAATATCCTTGTAGTGTATTGTGAATAGTTGTAAACAATAACAATGTTACACATGTTGCTAAATTTTAGGCATATGAATATTATAATTCTGTAGTCTATATGTGGACTCTAGATGGCAGCAGTGAGTAGTTGTTTAATCTCAAAAGTAGTTCATTTGGGTATACTCCTCAAAATTAGGTATATATTCAATGAGAAGCAAAGAGAATATATGAATATATGAGTACCTATACATATTCAAATAATCTTATGGTATTTATTTATGGCATTTCTTTATTTCATATTCTCATATTTATACCATTTATGAACCAATGTTAATGGTGTCCTTGCATTACTAAGTCAGTGATATATCATAGTAATTTACTCTCAAGATATTATCTGTTGGTATTCCTAAGTGCAAATTATTGCATGGGGCTCTTAGAGATAGGTACTGAAAAAAACTCCTTTTCAAGCCCTCCCTATCTAGAGCACACTAAGATACACAGACTCCCGGCATGTATAGTCTGTTGGGATAGGTAAGGAAACAAGAGACATAGAAGCGCTGTCGTCTAATACTGAAAAACGCTGTGAATTCTATTTAAACGGCACTGGAGTGCATTAGCTGTCCCTCCATATAGTATTGGCGGATAGAATAAATATGAAAGTAAAAACATAAAGCGCTAATATCTAGTATTGAGAAGATTATCACTGTTATGTTAGAGATCGTGAGTCAGTGAGCAGGTTCAGTTCAGAAGCAGAACGCCGCAATCAGGTCCGCCCACTTCCGGGTCTGAAGTCACCTAGCGTGACGTCGGGCCGACGTACGTTTCACCCTGAGGCTTAATCATGGGGATTCTTATGGGGATTCCCATTAACTTCAACGTACAAAATATATCCAATACCTTCATCCATCTTGAGCAAAAATTTGATGAGCACATGACCACTTTAAATGTAACTCTCACTAATATGTGCACCCTCTTGTCCCAAACTGCCTAGAATCAGCAAACTTCACAACACCCTCCACCTTCACCTCCTCTAGCCCCACTGCTCACTATTCCAAATTATTCTGCATTATCCATTTCTCAGCCTACTTCCCATTCTCAGCCTCACACCCCTTGGCACAACCCACATACCCCCCTGACCTGGCCCATGCCTACCCCCCTGGCCATCCCTCTGTCTAGCCCCCTAACCAGCTCTCTGCCTACCCCTCTGCCTACCCCCCTGGCCAGGCCTCTGCCTACCCCCCTGGTCATGCCTCTGCCTACCCCCCTGGCCAGGCCCTTACCTACCACCCTGTTCCTTCATCACGTCGTCGGTCACATCCTGCTGACCAAGAGAGTTCTGATGCTTCCTCTGAGTCCTCAACATCACGGGTTACTAGTAGTCAAAGGCATGTTACAGCCTCAAAGAGAAGAAAAAAGCAAAAAAATAAATTATTTCAAGTTTTTGATGTGTTTTCTTTTGTGTTTTTGCTCTACCTTAAATGGACAATGTGTAATGATATTTAAATCAGATTTTTTGGAAAAGTTTTGATTGTCTTTTTTGGTGTAAAAATGCAGATATGGGAAAAGGTAACATATTGTTGATTGTGAGTACAATGTAAAAATAGTACACTAAGGCCACATAGCTTAAAACATAACTTAAAACACTAATAGGCAAACCACAACTGTACTGTTTACTATACAAATGGCCCATTAATGTATTTCTAAAGTGGCATTCAAATGTTGTTTGTTGACAAGTTGTTGGTGATTATAAACAAACACATACCCAAGCACATTCCCCCCCCCCCCCGACCCAATATTTTTAGCACATCAAAAACCAAGGGACAATCAAAAATGAAAATACTAGTTTTGTTGGCTAACATAGTTTGAGACACAGGAACAAGTGTGTAACGTCAGCGTACACTTCATTTGTGTAAAGTTGTTAGCATGGATGCTTAATTGTGGCTTTTCTTAAAATTAAAGTAACATTTTGAGCTGTCTTTTCCTTATTGCAGCGTCCATAAATATGTGTGTACCTCTTAATGTAGAACAAGAAAAGGTTTTATTATGCTGTGGTCTGTGCTGTAGGTGCAGGTTTTTTGGGTGACCTTATTTGTCTAATTAAGGGAAAAAATGATTGATGATGCAGTTGTAGTGCACTTTACATTTACTATATGATGTGCAAATGCTTTAAACATTAAATGCATTGTGCAAAAAAGACGTACTGTAATTTGTAAACAAAAGAGAGTACTCATTTGGGCCACCTGCAGTGTAGCATGGTTTGATATTTGAATTCACTTGTAGTAGTTTTGTATTTAATTTAAAAACTTTGTAAATCCATGGAAGATTTAGAGTAGGGTTAGGGCTTGTCCTAGTATAACTGAACCTATCATAGTTTGGTGCTTTGGATGGCATACGTGTTGTTTTTGTTTTTAGATTTAATTTTTAAATAGCTTATTGTATTCAGCCTTGCTTTGTTACATGGTAGTTAAAGTTTCACATTGTCAGATTGGTCGAGCTTTCTTTTCTTACTTCAATAATTTTTTATTGAGTTTTTCAAGTTATATGGGGTACAGAAAAAAGAAAGGGCGACAAATAGAAATGAGGGAACAAACAACAGGGAAAAAAGGGGAAATCCCTGCGCAGGGGGCGGGGTTTCGGAGGTCACTCCGTTAAAGCAGCATACTTATAACATACACATTACTTTATAAAGCAACAGAAAACATACACCTTGGTCTTACTTATAATGCACCAAATGGGAGCACAGTATATCCTGAGCAGCTCAAATATCACACAAGCAGAACTTATTCATCATTAAGCTGGGGTTCTTCTATGAGGGCTACTGGAGAGGAGGAGGGTGAAAGATTTGAGGCAACACATACTCTACCGGAGCCTCCTGTAACATATTCATGCCAGCTAAACCGTTAGAAAATTGGATTGGAGGCAGATGCCGTATAGGGCACATCTGTTGTCTCCATCTCAAAACTATATTGAATTTTAGATACAACTTTGCTAATGCTAGGGGGAGTGGGGGAGGAGTGGGGGACTTCCAATTTTGAGCTATCGCTGCTCTAGCAGATATTAATATCTGTCCTAATAAGTAACGGCTATGTCTAGGGATCGCTGACTGATATATATGTAGGAGGGCTACCCTTGGTCGAGAGTGATGGAAACTCCCAGAACTCTGAAATCAAGGCGGATACCTCACCCCAGAACGCCTGAATCACCGGGCATGTCCAAAAGACATGGTAAACATTTGCTATCTAACCACATTGACGCCATATCTTATGAAGAAGATCCAGGATGAGATAATGCCGATTGAGAAGCTTAACATGCATTTCGGTGTGATTAATGCATCTGGACATACGGTGTGAGGATGTGAAGATGTTTTCCCACTGCTGGAAAGTGAGAGTCAGTCCAATATCTGCCTCCCATCGTAATTGGGTCGGAGTCTTGGAGGCTGGAACCAGGGACTTGAGATAACTGTGCCAGAATGTTATTCCCCCCCTACTACACCCGATAATCTATCTAGAACCTGAGCTGGTAATGTGGACAGAGCATGGGGAATTCTGGAAGCCGCCCCCACCCAGTGTCTTATTCGCATATATTTAAACAACTCGGATTGAGGCAAATTATATTTGTTCCTAAGTACAGCGAAAGGTAGGAAAAGAGTCTGAGCAAACAGGTCTGCCAGAGAGACTATCCCACTATCTTTCCATACAGTAATATTAATATCCGGCATAAGTTTCGACAAAGCTTGGAGAGAAAGGTTACGGGAGTACAAAGTCCTTGTGTAACCTAATAGATTTATCCCAAAACCGCAAAGCATCCGAGATAGAGAGTAGTTTACAGACACCCAATGGGCGATCCGACCTGGGAGTCCAGAGGAGATCCAGCAAAGGGTATCCAATGTATACGGCCCTCTCGATATCTACCCACGGCTTAGCTGCATGGGGTAAAGACCAGTCTCTGAGGCAGCTCAATATGCAAGCATCCTGATAATGTGTTCAGCTGGGAAGCAATAGGTCACCTCTCGAGTTCGGTAGAGACATTGTGTGTAAGGAGGGGGCGTTTCTGCCTCCAAACATATGACATCATTAAAGTATGAAACTGTCACACGTCGGTCCCATAGTTAGGTGCCGACGCTGTGACATTCCCTTTAAGAACCATGAGTCTGCTTGCTTCTACCTCAGAGACATTACTTTTACAGGTGTTCCTGGCTACTGTGATCTGGACCTCCTCCCGAACCTCATTGGTCCTAACGCACTATATTAACCTCCCATGGTTATGGGCTCATTGCCTGTTCTTAGTGTTACTCTGGTTGCATTTGGATCTGGCAGTTTACCTGCAAGCTGCAAACTTCTCACTGCTGTTCACCTGCAAGCTGCAAACTTCTCACTGCTGTTCATCTGCAAGCTGCAAACTCCTCACCGCTGTTCACCTGCAAGTTGTAACTCCTTACCACTGTTCATCTACAAGCTGCAAACTCCTCACCGCTGTTCACCTGCAAGCTGGAACTCCTCTCCGCTATCCATCTGCACGCTGAATGAGTATCGTGAGTTGTTGCTAAACCTGGTGCCTTATCTATTGGTTCAACTTTACTGCTGGCTGGCTAAGATCACTGCATCTCGCTGTTAGAGCTACTATCAAGTTACCTGTCACCTGTAGTTCCACGTCTGACACGGGTTATCCTCACTCTGCTGTTACCTGGTTACTGGACTGTTATTGTGAACTACTTGTTGTGCCGGTGGCTAGTACTTGGGCTCCAGTTGCTTGTCTCTGTTCAGTTGCTCCATACTACAGTGAACTTACCATTGCAGTTACAACGAATCCTGCTACCTGTAGTTCCAAGCATGATTCAGATACTACTCACATCTCTGCTACTTCTAGGCAACATTCTAACGCTTACTGCTCTACTTAATAAGAATCAGTGATTCCAGTACCACCTGCTATGTTGAGTCATCTCTACTCTTGGATCAGCTAAGTTCTATATACTACTCTGTTTGAGCTGTAAGCTGTACCAGTGATTCACATTCATCTGCTGTGTGGTTCTCTATTGGATCCTAGTGTTCTTGTTTATCATCACTGCGTTGAACTGTATATCCTCTCATCTCATGCTGTTGCCAAGGGTTACCGACTATTTAGTAGCATATGTGAATTGTGTCTGCATTACTACGAATTGCCGTGTATTCATCTCTGCCAATATATATATATCTATTTCCTTCCTGTTGTACCAACATTCAATACACTACGTTGCAGCACTACTACTTTCTCCTGTGTTATTATTGATGCTTGTAGCTGTGAACTTATCCTGAGAATATCATTGTGTTCTGCCTCCACCATCCTCTATAGTAGAGGCAAGGGATCTGCAAAAAACCTCAGAGCCGTGACAGAAACCTATCCATCATCCGTTTTGGTATGATGTAGGGTATAGTACGGAAGATGTACATAAGTTTTGATAGCAACATCATCTTGAAGGCCGCTATACGCCCCAGCCAGGAGACCTCAAAATCAATCCAATTCTTAGCCAGGGAAGAGAGGTGAAGGTAGATCAGGGAAAAATTTACTTCAAACACCGCAGATATATTGGGGGGAATATGAATACCTAAATATGACAGAGAATCCTTAACCCACACAAAAGGAAATTTTGTAGGTTTGACAGGGAAGATTGTGGTATATTAATAGGAGGGCCTTAGATTTTGTAATTTTATAAAGTGATGCTTCGCTATACCTATCTAAGATTTGCTTCAGAGTTATCAGCGAGGTCTCCGGGCTTGTTACAAACAATAAAACATTGTCAGCAAATAAGCATACCTTCTGACTATGTGAATAAATATTAATACCTGGAAAATCAACCACCTGCCGAATAGTATGGGCCAAGGGTTTTATTGCCAGGACATACATTAAAGGGGAAAGAGGACACCCCTGACTCGTTCCATTAGTAATGGGAAATGAGGGTGATAGAAAACCATTACTGAAAACTTTTGCAGAGGGACCCTGATATAGGGTTAATATAGAATGTAAAACCCTACCCTGTAGGCCAAACTTACATAGTACCTCCCTCATGTACTTCCAATGAAGTCTATCGAAAGCCTGTTCTGCATCTAAAGAAAGCAAAATAAGAGCTTCCAACATTTCTGATGGGAACCCCCCCAAAACACTATTATACAAATTGGTAAGAAGAGACCTCAGACCTGAAAACAGTAAAAAATGTGTTAATGAAACCATCCAGGCCAGGGGCCTTATCTTTTGGGAGAGATTTAATAACTCCTTCAACCTCCCCCTGAGTCCAAGGAAGATTAAGGGATTCTAGGCTATCTGCATCTAATGAGGGGAGGTCTGGGTGGTGTAGAAATGTGGAGATGGAGGCCTCTGATGGTTTAAAGATATCATCATCGTCCTGGAGGTTATAAAGTTTAGTATAGAATTTAGCTAAATGATTTGCTATGTCCACTGGGTTGTATATCTTATTACCTCCAGGACCGTGTAATACTATAATACGGTTCCTAGCTTGCTTACCTCTTAATTTCCAGGCTAGGAGATGACTGGCTCTATTGTATAAAATTTTTGCCTCAACTTAAGTAAGGAGGATTTCATGCGGGATATGAAAATATTATTTAGCTGTTTCCTCACCTCATTTATTTCCCTTTGCAAGGCCTTAGAGGGACGTGTTTGGTTTTGAAGCTCTAGTCGTGGTAGGTCAGACTCAAGTGTTCGCTGGTGTAGGAGGTATTGCTTCTTTAAACGGGCCCCTATTTGGATAGCAGCGCCCCTAACAACCGCCTTCAGGGCACACCAATGTGTCGAGAGGGAAGTGTCATCTGGGTTATTTAGCTGTATATATGTCACGGGCACTAGGAGTCTTTGCCCAGGATATCACCAGATGATGGACTTACCATAGTAATATAGCTGGTACTATGGTTCTCTGGTAGCAGGGTGACAACGGAACAGGAGAAACAGCAGATGGTGAGAGAATGGTCAAGGAAAGTCTATGACTAGCAGCAACTGGTAATGAGTAGATGAATGTACACGAGGAACCAGATGGACAAGGAGACGTGAGGAGAGTCAGTGGTCTGCGTATAGCAAGTTGTACCACTGCTATAGTGAGGAGGAATGTCCAGGAGTAGCGCGGAGGTAGTGAGAGTCAGCGGTCTGCGTATAGCAAGTTGTACCGCTGTCTATAGTGAAGGAATGGAATCCAGGTGAAGGTAGGTAATGGGAAAGTCAGTGGTCTGTGTATAGCAAGTTGTACCACTGCTTATGTGAGAGGATACTTGAAACTGGTGTCACAGGGAACAGGAGTCAGTGGTCTGCGTCAGCAAGTTGTACCACTGATAAATATATGCGAGGAGGGGCACGAGGAGATGAATGTAAAGCAGAGTATACACGGGACACACAGGACTTGATCCCACAATGAAATCCACAATACAACGATAACTGACAAGCACTGCTTGAAGTATACAAAGTCACAATAGCTATCCAGGCAATAGGAAACAAAGTCAATGGAACAATAGCTTCAGTGGATAGGAGGCTCCGGAGGAGAACACAACTCAGTCCAGATGGATATGCAATACAAAAGCAAAGTCAATGGAAAGTAAGCATACCGCGGTTCAGGAGCGCAGGCTGTCAGAGAGACGTGCAGGGATACCTAAACGGCTGAAGGCCGGCAGGAGGAGAGACCACTGGAGGGTGGAAGCGGTAATCAGGTTGGTGCAGCGCACGGCAGGTAATCCAGAATCAACTAAGCAATACTCAGGAAGCAGTAGTAAGTGAAACTGGAAACATGATGAAAACGGGAGAGTTGAGGCTTTCTGGTATCCAGTAGTAGTGGTGGAGGCAGCGGAGAGAAGGCACGCTGAACACGGGAGAGTAGAGGCGGTCTGGAACCCTGAAGTAGTAACGGAGGCAGCGGAGAGCTGACACGATAAACACAGGAGAGTTGAGACGATCAGGAACACTGTAGTAGTAACGGAGGCAGCGGATAGCTGACACGATAAACACAAGAGAGTTGAAACGAACAGGAACTCTGTAGGAGTAACGGAGACAGCAGATAGGAATCAGCTGCGTGCAGGCACGATGAACACTGGAGAGTTGAAACGAACAGGAGTCCGGCAGTACTAGCAGATAGGAATCAGCTGAGTGCAGGCACGATGAACACAGGAGAGTTGAAGTGGTCTGGGAACCACAATAGCAGTAAACAGGAATCAGCAGGAGCTGAATACACGAGGAACACAGGAACACCTTCAGAGGCTCATGGGGAATGAGACTCCAAGATCAGGCAACCAGGTAATGATCACAGGTGGTTTAAATAGGGAGGGTTGCCTGATCATCCAATCAATTAAAAGCAACAGGTACTGAAGGTTTGATAAGGGCTGCACATGCGCAGACCCTCAGGGTGGCGGACGGGCACGGTTCCTGAACACACGGGAAATGGCACTCACGGTCCGGTGAGTGACAGTACCCCCCCCTTTTAAAGGTGGGCACAGAACACCTGGAACCGGGTTTGTCCGGAAACTTGGAATAAAACTTCTTAAGAAGAGCTGGAGCGTTGAGATCTTCTGCTTTGATCCATGACCGCTCCTCAGGACCAAAGCCCTTCCAATGAACGAGGAAACGAAGAACTCCTCGCGAAATTTTTGCATCCAATATGTGAGTAATCTCAAAGTCCTCCTCTTGATGAATTTGAACTGGCCGAGGTGCTGAAGAAGGGACCGAGAAACGGTTGATGATAAGAGGTTTCAGCAAAGACACATGGAAGGCATTGGAAATACGAAGGTTCTTAGGTAATAGAAGTTTGAAACAAACTGGATTTATGACTTGAATGATCCTATACGGACCAATAAAACGAGGAGCGAACTTCATAGATGGGACCTTCAAACGAATATTTTTGGTTGATAACCAAACACGATCTCCGATTTTCAGTGGTGGAATAGCCCGTCTCTTTTTATCTGCAAAAGACGTATATCTGGCAGATGTTTTCTTTAAACAGGTTTTGACCTGAGACCAAATATTTTTGAAGGTCTGACAAACAGTCTCTACAGCAGGAACTTGGGTGGGAGGGAGGGCAGGAAATTCCGGAAAAGACGGATGGTGACCGTAAACCACAAAGAATGGAGTTTTAGAAGATGACTCATGATACATGTTGTTATGAGCGAATTCAGCCCATGGAAGCAAATCTACCCAGTTGTCTTGGTTGGCTGAAGAGAACATCCTTATAAAAGTCTCAAGATCTTGATTGACCCTTTCGGTTTGTCCGTTTGATTGAGGATGGTAGGAGGATGAGAGTGATAATCGGATACCCAAGGTCTTACAGAGGGCCCGCCAGAATCTGGAAACGAATTGTACTCCTCTATCTGAAACAATCTCGGAAGGACATCCATGAATACGGAAGATTTCTTTGATGAAATAATCAGCCAGAGTAGATGAAGAAGGTAAACCGGTCAAAGGAACGAAATGTGCCATCTTCGAAAATCTGTCCACCCCTACCCAAATAATATTGCAGTTTTTACTAGGAGGAAGATCAGTAACAAAGTCCATACTAATATGGGTCCACGGCTTGGAAGGAATGGGTAGTGGTTGAAGCAAACCCGCTGGAGTTCTGCGGGGAGTCTTAAACTGGGAACACAAATCACACGCAGCCACAAAATCTTTGACATCTTTCCTCATAGAAGGCCACCAGTAACTTCGAGAAAGAATTTCAAAGGTCTTGCGTTCACCAGAGTGTCCAGAAAAACGAGAAGAGTGAAACCACGAAAGGATTTTCTTCCTAAGAGCAGGAGGCACGAGGGTTCTCCCAAATGGTAGCACCTTAGTGGAAGAAGCAGCCAGACAAACACATTTGGGGTCTAATATAGAGTGGTTGGGACCATCTTCAACGTATGAGGACGTCACAAAAGCTCGAGATAGGGCGTCTGCTTTTTTATTTTTTGCAGCTGGTTTGAAGGTTATGATTAGTTCAAAACGAGAAAAGAAAAGAGACCATCTTGCTTGACAAGGATTCAAACATTGAGCAGACTGTAAATATGACAAATTTTTATGATCAGTAAAAATTGTCACAGGATGACGAGCTCCCTCCAACAAATATCTCCATTCCTCTAATGCTACTTTTATAGCCAGCAACTCCTTGTCCCCGATGGTATAATTCTTCTCCGCAAGCAGAAGACCCCGAGAGTAAAAGGCACAAGGATAGAATTTTTGTTGCTCCGATCTTTGGGAGAGAATGGCTCCTAAACCAACATTAGAGGCATCTACCTCTAGGAAGAAGGGAAGCGTCACATCAGGCTGTCGAAGAACAGGAGCAGAGGAGAAGGACTCTTTGAGAAACTGGAAGGCTTGAAGAGCATCAGAGGACCATTGTTTAGTATTGGCCCCTTTACGAGTTAGGGCCACAATAGGAGATGCAATCGAGGAAAAATCTTGAATGAAGCGTCTATAGTAATTGGCAAAACCTAAAAAACGCTGAATTGCATGAAGAGTAGTTGGCTGAGGCCTATGTAACACAGCATTCACCTTTTCTGGATCCATCTGAAGACCAACTCCGGAGACAATATATCCCAGAAATGGAATCTGGGGCAACTCGAATGAACATTTTTCTAACTTGCAGAATAATTAATTTTTCCGGAGTCTGGAAAGGACCTCTGCCACATGTTGATGATGAGAAGGCAGGTCCTGCGAAAAGATCAATATGTCGTCCAGATAGACGACGACACAAACATATAACAAGTCCCGGAAGATCTCATTAATGAAACCCTGGAAAACAGCGGGGGCATTACATAACCCGAAGGGCATGACTAAATATTCATAATGCCCGTCTCTGGTGTTGAAAGCTGTCTTCCATTCGTCACCGGACCTGATTCGAATTAAATTGTAGGCACCACGAAGATCCAACTTGGTAAAGATCCGGGCTCCCTTGATGCGATCAAATAACTCAGTAATTAATGGAATGGGAAACCGATTTTTGATAGTTATGGCGTTAAGTCCACGGAAATCTATGCAAGGGCGTAATGACCCATCCTTCTTTTTTACGAAGAAAAACCCTGCTCCAGCGGGAGAGGTAGAAGGTCGAATAAATCCTCGCTGGAGATTCTCTTGGATGTATTCAGATGTAGCTTGAGTTTCAGGTAATGAAAGTGGATACACACGTCCCCTAGGAGGAGTCTTGCCAGGTTGAAGATCAATCGGACAGTCCTACGAACGATGAGGAGGAAGACGTTCAGACTGAATTTTATCAAATACATCGGCAAAAGAAGCATACTGAGGAGGAAGTCCCGGTGAACAAGGTGAAATGGAGGATTGCTGTATTTTGAGAGGAACGACTTGAGAGAGGCAACGATGATGACATTCAGACCCCCAAGACGTAACTTGAGGAGTGTGCCAGTCAATCTGAGGAGAGTGACGTTGAAGCCATGGAAGGCCTAATACAATCGGACTGGTAGTAACAGGAAGAATTAAAAATGAAATTTCTTCTTGGTGTAATACACCAATTTGAAGGGTTACTGGAGACGTACTCTGGGTGATGAGACCATTAATAATGCGTGATCCATCAATAGCAGTCACAGTAATCGGTATTTTCAAAGTAATCACTGGTAGGGACCATTGATTCACGAGGGATTTAGAAATAAAATTTCCTGCAGCTCCAGAGTCAATAAGTGCTTGGGACTTAAGGGATTTGGTAGCAAAGGAAACTGTAACATCAAAAGCACAAACTTTTAATTTTGTAGAACATGGAGAGGACTCCAGGGACCCTAACTTCACCTCTCCAGAACTGGTTAGGGCCTTGCATTTCCCGATTTTTTAGGGCATGAATTGAGCATATGAGTAGAATCAGCACAATAGATACAAAGTCTATTTTTTACTCTTCGGTCCCTCTCCTCTGAAGTTAATTTGGCGCGACCTATCTCCATGGGTATCGCCGGAGATGAAACTGGGCGAACTTGAGGGCTTGAGCGAAGTGGTGCTTTAAATGAAGTTGTTTTTTCAGACTCTCTTTCACGAAATCTCATGTCTACACGGTGGCAAAGAGAAATCAAATCTTCTAGAGAAGTAGGTAATTCTTGAGTAGTCAGTGCATCTTTAATTTTATCAGAAAGCCCCTGCCAGAAGGCGGCAATTACCGCTTCAGTGTTCCACTGAAGTTCAGAGGCTAATATCCAAAATTGAATGACGTACTGGCCTACCGTACGAGAACCCTGACGTAGACGGAGGATGCTGGATGCAGCGGAAATAACACGACCAGGTTCATCAAATACGCTTCGAAACGTGGAAATAAATTTGGCACTATCCTGTAATAATGGATCATTTCTTTCCCACAGAGGGGAAGCCCATGCGAGAGCTTGTCCGGAAAACAAGGAAATGAGATAGGCCACTCTGGAACGATGAGTAGAGAAATTGTGAGGTTGAAGCTCAAAATGAACTGAGCATTGATTTAGAAAACCCCTGCATGTTTTGGGGTCTCCATCATATTTTGAGGGAGTAGGCAGGTGTAGCGTGGAAGCAGTAGACACCTGGGATGGCACTGGGGAAACGGAGGAAGGCACAGAAGCATCAACAGTAGCTGTGATATTTTGCACAGATGTTCTTTGGGAGGCTAACGCCTGGCAACATTGCAGCAAATGTTGTTGGCGAACATCCTGTTGTTCAATACGGGTAACCAGATACTGCAGCATCTCTTTAGCTGTAGGTTCCGCATCTGGGTCTGTCATGGCCTGATTTTACTGTCACGGGCACTAGGAGTCTTTGCCCAGGATATCACCAGATGATGGACTTACCAGAGTAATATAGCTGGTACTATGGTTCTCTGGTAGCAGGGTGACAACAGAACAGGAGAAACAGCAGATGGTGAGAGAATGCTCAAGGAAAGTCTATGACTAGCAGCAACTGGTAATGAGTAGATGAATGTACACGAGGAACCAGATGGACAAGGAGACGTGAGGAGAGTCAGTGGTCTGCGTATAGCAAGTTGTACCACTGCTATAGTGAGGAGGAATGTCCAGGAGTAGCGAGGAGGTAGTGAGAGTCAGCGGTCTGCGTATAGCAAGTTGTACCGCTGTCTATAGTGAAGGAATGGAATCCAGGTGAAGGTAGGTAATGGGGAAGTCAGTGGTCTGCGTATAGCAAGTTGTACCACTGCTTATGTGAGAGGATACTTGAAACTGGTGTCACAGGGAACAGGAGTCAGTGGTCTGCGTCAGCAAGTTGTACCACTGATAAATATATGCGAGGAGAGGCACGAGGAGATGAATGTAAAGCAGAGTATACACGGGACACACAGGACTTGATCCCACGATGAAATCCACAATACAACGATAACTGACAAGCACTGCTTGAAGTATACAATGTCACAATAGCTATCCAGGCAATAGGAAACAAAGTCAATGGAACAATAGCTTCAGTGGATAGGAGGCTCCGGAGGAGAACACAACTCAGTCCAGATGGATATGCAATACAAAAGCAAAGTCAATGGAAAGTATACATACCGCGGTTCAGGAGAGCAGGCTGTCAGAGAGACGTGCAGGGATACCTAAACGGCTGAAGGCCGGCAGGAGGAGAGACCACTGGAGGGTGGAAGCGGTAATCAGGTTGGTGCAGCGCACGGCAGGTAATCCAGAATCAACGAAGCAATACTCAGGAAGCAGTAGTAAGTGAAACTGGAAACACGCTGAACACGGGAGAGTAGAGGCGGTCTGGAACCCTGAAGTAGTAACGGAGGCAGCGGAGA
This sequence comes from Mixophyes fleayi, assembly GCF_038048845.1. Classification (NCBI taxonomy): domain Eukaryota; kingdom Metazoa; phylum Chordata; class Amphibia; order Anura; family Limnodynastidae; genus Mixophyes; species Mixophyes fleayi. The sequence goes on along the minus strand of NC_134403.1, from coordinate 248,757,302 downwards.
GCTGACACGATAAACACAGGAGAGTTGAGACGATCAGGAACACTGTAGTAGTAACGGAGGCAGCGGATAGCTGACACGATAAACACAGGAGAGTTGAAACGAACAGGAACTCTGTAGGAGTAACGGAGACAGCAGATAGGAATCAGCTGCGTGCAGGCACGATGAACACTGGAGAGTTGAAACGAACAGGAGTCCGGCAGTACTAGCAGATAGGAATCAGCTGAGTGCAGGCACGATGAACACAGGAGAGTTGAAGTGGTCTGGGAACCACAATAGCAGTAAACAGGAATCAGCAGGAGCTGAATACACGAGGAACACAGGAACACCTTCAGAGGCTCATGGGGAATGAGACTCCAAGATCAGGCAACCAGGTAATGATCACAGGTGGTTTAAATAGGGAGGGTTGCCTGATCATCCAATCAATTAAAAGCAACAGGTACTGAAGGTTTCATAAGGGCTGCACATGCGCAGACCCTCAGGATGGCGGACAGCCACGGTTCCTGAACACACGGGAAATGGCACTCACGGTCCGGTGAGAGACAATATATTGTGACAATGCCTCCGGAAGAGCAGCCCTAGCCTCCAGCGAGGTGAGTAGGTAGGCTGGCATACGCCAAGGTCTTGGAGGAGCTCTGGCGCGGCACAGGCTCCAGGACCACTCCATCGGGGCATGATCAATAATAGGGAGGATGTTGATAGAATCTGTGTGCTGAAGTGTCCACTTATCTGACAAAATCATGTCAATCCTAGAATAGGTATTGTATCCCATGGAATGGAAAGTATATTCCTGTGTACCCGGAAACTGCACCCGCCAGATATCGTATAGTTCATATTCGGCTGGGAGCTTATGGAAAGCAGTAGAGAGACCAAGGGTGGGGTCAGGACCAATTGATCTCTGAGGCCTGGACTTATCAACCTTCGGGTCAAATTAAAATCTTCCAATTGGACCAGATGGCCCTTCCTAACTTTTTGTACCTCCTCACACTAGGCCTTCAGGAAAGGAATTTGACGCGAATTAGGCGCATACAATAAAATTATGGTTATTGTTTTATCCTCCAGGAGACCTGTCAAAATTATATATCTCCCCGACTTATCTTCTAGTTTTGAGTGGAGTTGAAATTGTACTCGGGCACTAAAGATAACAGCCACTCCATTTCTATTAAAAGGGCCATTTGCAAACAATCCTAACGGGTATCTCGGGTCCCTCAGCTGCGGCGGGGCGTCAGAGGAAAAATGGGTTTCCTGGAGAGCTACAACGTCTGCTTTATGTTTATGAAAGGTGGTGAGCGCTTAGCGCCGCTTGTTAGGGAAGTTTAGACCTTTAGGGCTAGATTTACTAAGCTGCAGGTTTGAAAAAGTGGGGATGTTGCCTATAGCAACCAATCAGATTGTAGCTGTCATTTTGTAGAGTGCACTAAGTAAATGAAAGCTAGAATCTGATTGGTTGCCATAGGCAACATCCCCACTTTTTCAAACCCGCAGCTTAGTAAATCTAGCCCTTAGTGTTTAAAGTATAAAACTTAACCATACTCTAGAGTGTCATGGTGAAACGATTTACCATACGAGGATACATATTGTACTTGAGATTTAAGTCTGGAGTGACTAGGGGGAAGGTTTGTTGATGGCCTTGTAGGTTAGTAAAAGTATTTTATATTGGATTCGGTAGAAGACAGGCAGCCAGTGTAGAGACATACAGAGTGATTCAACAGAGGAATAGCGATTTGCAAGGAAAATCAGTCTTGCCGCAGCATGCAAAATAGATTGTAGGGGTTTGAGTCTGTTTTTGGGAAGACCAGTAAGGAGGGAATTGCAATAGTCAATGCGGGAGATGATAAGTGCATGAATTAAAGTTTTAGCAGTGTCTTGCGTGAGATATGTGCGGATTCTGGAAATGTTCTTTAGATGTATGTAACATGATTTAGATATAGAGTCAATGTAGGGAACAAAGGATAGGTGTGAATCAAGGATTACACCTAGGCAGCGAACTTGTGGGGTGGGATTTATGGTCATGTTATCAACAGAGATAGAAATGTCAGGTATGCTCTTGTTGGCGGGTGGGAATATTATTAACTCTGGTTTAGAAAGATTAAGTTTGAGTTGGTGAGAGGACATCCAAGATGAAATGGCAGAAAGACAGTCAGTTACACGGGACAACAGAGATGTCGAGAGATCAGGAGAGGATAGAAAGATTTGGGTATCATCCGCATAGAGATGATACTGAAAGCCAAAGGAACTTATTAGATTTCCAAGAGAAGCGGTATAGATAGAGAACAGCAGAGAACCTAGCACTGAGCCTTGTGGTACTCCAACTGATAGGGGAAGCAGAGCAGAGATGGCTCCAGAGAAATTAACAGTGAAAGAGCGATTAGAGAGGTAGGATGAGAACCAGGATAGAACAGTGTCTTGAAGACCTAGGGATTGCAGCATTTGTATGAGAAGAGAGTGTTCAACGGTGTCAAATGCAGCCGAGAGATCCAGGAGAATTAGGAGAGAGTAATGGCGTTCAGTTTTAGCAGTGATCAGATCATTGACAACCTTGGTCAGCGCAGTCTCTGTGGAGTGTTGAGAACGAAAGCTAGATTGAAGAGGATCCAACAGGTTGTTTGCAGAAAGAAAGCGTGTGAGGCGAGTGTAGGCAAGTCTCTCTAGAAGCTTGGAGGGGCAAGGGAGCTGAGAGATGGGACGGTAATTTGAGAAAGAGTTTCGGTCGGAGTTTTGTTTTTTTAGAATAGGAGTAATCACTGCATGCTTATATAGTGATGGAAAGATGTCAGTAGAGAGTGAGAGATTACAGATTTGAGTTAGAGGTGAAATGAGTACAGGAGACAGGGATCTACCAATTTGCGAGGGAATAGGATCAAGAGGACAGGAGGTAGAGTAGGAAGATAAGAAGAGAGTAGAAATCTCCTCTTCATTTGTGGGGTCAAATGAAGAGAGGGTGTCAGAGGGTAGTGGGAAGGAATTGAGCTGATTGCTTGTCGAGGAAGAGGATACCATTTCTAGTATGATCTTGTCAATCTTGTCCTTGAAGTAGGAAGCAAGATCCTGAGCACTGATAGTAGATGGAGGGTTCGGGGTGGGAGGATTGAGAAGATGATTAAATGTATTGAAAAGGCGTTTGGGGTTAGAAGCCTGAGCATAGATAAGAGATTGGAAGTATGTTTGTTTTGCAGTGTCCAGAGCTTTTCGATAGGAGCGGTAGACAGAAGTATATGTGAAGAAGTCATTAGAGCTTCGAGATTTACGCCAGTGACGTTCTGCTTTACGGGACAGTTTTTGAAGACTTCGTGTTGCTTTAGTGTGCCACGGTTGACATCGAAGTCGACGTGTAGTATGTAGTGTCGCTGGAGCCACTTGATCAAGGGCCGTTGCTAAGGTTTGGTGAAAATGAGGTACTGCCATCTCAGGGGACGAGAATGTAGAGATAGGGGAGAGAAGGTGTTGGAGAGAGGTGGAAAATTGTTGAAGATTAATAGAATTCAGATTTCTGCGAGTATGAGGAGGCTTGGTAGAGTTAGACAGTAGAGAGGTTAGAGCAGTGGGGATGAGAGTGTAGCTGATAAGGTGATGATCCGAGAGGGGGAAGGGTGTGTTAATAAAATTAGAAACTGAGCATAGTCTAGAGAAAACAAGATCAAGGCAGTGGCCATTCTTATGAGTAGATGATTCAATCCACTGGGAGAGGTCAAGTGAGGAGGTTAGAGAGAGTAGTTTGGAAGCAGCCTTGGAATTCATCTAACGTATGGCCCAAGAGAAGAGGGGTTAAATACTAACATTAAAAATATACCTAATACCAGCTAATTTTGGACCACTAAATATAGTGTGAGTTAAGAGGTGTATGTTGCTCAGTGTAAATCAAAAAAGGATGTGTAAGACAGATAGTAAGTCTAAATGTAGCCCAAAGGACAATGGAGTTAATGGTGTGTATTAGAAGAGGATGTACAGAAGTGTACTAAGCAGCAGAGAGATAATTAGGAATGTTTGCTGAGACTACTGCTTCACATTTTTAATGTGTATGATATATTAGTAAACAATTAAATCACAATACTTCTAAACTAAGACAGTCCTTTTTGTTCTTTTGGTCATTGGGAGATGACCAAACAATAATGGCTAATTGAAAAAAACCATAGCCAGAGTTTTTGGATTCTCAAGGTAGTTCAATGTGTGTTAATCCAGGATTCTAATCTGTTTTACATCTTTTGCTGTTGGGAAAAAAACAACAATAAAAAAAAGAGCTCAGAGATTACTTTAACACATGTACTTTCTATACCCATTTGTACAGAAGAAGGTGCCCAGTGTAAAATAATATGTCAAGTCTTTGGTTTTGCTCTACACAGTAGTATTAAGAATAGTGGCATGTTTTTTTTTTTGGAGTGATGACCGTGGTGGATTTTTTGAATTTTTGAAATTTGTGCCATCATGTATTAAATCCGTGGATTGCGTAACATTGGCTAGATTGAGAGAGCAATCCACGTCGGAATCCTACAGAATTTGAAAATGCAACTTGAATGCTGGACCCACACTGTGACATATTATTAAATCTTAAATTTAAACAAACAATAGATATTTACATTCATGAAATGGCTCCTACTCCTACTCCATGAACACCACCTCAACCTCCAAATGTCAGTGCTCTGGGTCCTTCTCCCTGCAAACACCTTCCTGGTGGTGCATGTGGGTCATAGAGGCTGTTAAAATGGGCATACGTTAGTTCTTGGACTAATGTTGCATGCTTCTCATTTACATCAAAACACTCACATTTTTATATTTTTTTGGGGCATTTCTAACACTGTCATCATTGTGTTTGATAAAAAGTAATAGCAATTAATTTGTCAAACATGTCATTCCCATTGCAAGGCAAAAAAAATCTGAGATTTAATCAATTGAGATGATTAACCCAGCATATGGGTCATGAAAGAAGATTTGCAAGATAAGAGTGAGCTTTTAAACATTTGGCCGTTTTTTGGTACAACATTCAACATTAGTTAGATAATAGTATCTAATATTGGTAACTTATTTGGCTTGTTTGGGGGCCAAAGTGCTTATAACAAATAACCAAACTAAACTAAGGAGAGATTGCCAAATATGTTTTAATTGGATAGTAAGGCTTGTCTCCCCTTGCACTCTATTTTGATTACATTTATTATCGATTTCCTTACATTCTGACAATAACACATGTATGATTTGCTAGATTTTTTTGTACAAAATCAGTTTTTTTAAAATGTTACTTTTGTCATTTTAAATTCGAAGAGCATTTGTGTATTATACATTTGACATTTGAAAGAAAACACATATGTGATATTTAACTTACATTAAAAATAAGTGTCAATCACATACTCCCTGAAGTTGGTACCCTCATCCAGGGCCTGATCAAGGGTTCCAGCCGCCCTAGGCTAATACACTAGTTGCCTCCCCCCCCCCCACCCCCAACTCGCAACCTTACCACCAATTTATATATATACAGTGGTCAAAATGTAAATTTAGAATAGTTTTTCAATGAAAACAGTAGAAGTGGCGTCATGGCATACCACCATCATACCACCATCTACCAGCCCACTTCCACCACTGTATATATATTATTAATATTATTTACATAAACACAAATCCTTCACAGCTGCTGTTCAGAGAAGCCTTGCATACTTCTTAGTGAGACAATTAAATATATAGTTTATTAATTTATAACACACTTACACATACTTTGAAAGTACCTTCCCCCTCACTTACCTTCTTCTATGCGGCGCTGTAGCTTGCTGTCTGCACTGGATACTGCTTCCATCACACATGCAGTCAGTGGAGTAGAGGTGGGCGGCACACACAGTGGTGGAGGGAGAGAGATCAGAGGCCACCTTTTGTAATCGAAGGAAGTATACTGTTCACGGGGCTTGGCTCCTCAAGCACCCTATTCAATGGCTGGGAGGAGGGTTTTCGGGGAACGAGAACTTCCCCCCTAAAATGCGCATCTGATTTTAACTACTACACAAAGGGCTGTTCACATTCTCCTATTTATTTTCCAGGACTGATTACTGCAATTGAAAATTAATGATATAAAATGGGAGGACAATGCAAGAAAATGTATTGTTGTAATATCAGGGTATATTTTATTGTAATGTTTGATGTCATATTGGTTAAATCATCTCCCCTCTCCCCTAAGTTCAATAGGGATGTTCTGCTGAATTACAGGATCTTGATGTATGTACTTGTTTTGCTATTTTATAAGACCACTTGAATTTTCAGCCAATAAGGTAGATATTAGCTAACAGGGTACTTATGCTAATGAATCCTTCCCTACAGACAGGGCCGGTGCTAGGGTCCACGGAGCCCTAGGCATTTTTAAAAAAGCGCGCCCCCCCCCCCCCACCCGCAAAAATCGCCTCTCTCCTCTCCTTACCTTATCTCACCACCGCCGCCTCTCTGCTCCGTCTCCTCCCCTCCACTCACTGACACTAGTAAATGGAGGGGAGGAGACGGAGCAGAGAGGCGGCGGTGGTGACAAAATAGCCTCTTCCCCCCTCCCCGTGCATCTGAATGCACGGTGCCCTTGGCAAGTGCCTAACCTTGCCTAATGGGAGCGCCGGGCCTGACTACAGAGCTAGATAATTCTAAAGTTAAGTATCATCTCACATTGTTTCCCTGGGGCTGGAGGGCTGGAGGGCAGGTGATCAGTGCTCTGGTGCTCTGTTGGTGAATAACTGTCATCTGGTCACTGTGGTGAGTGCACAGTGTTCGTCGGCACTTACAGGTATGGGTATGGGAGCTGCAATGGACCAAAATAAAAAAGCAAATCTCAGATCCACAGCCAGGCACATTAATCGCTTGTTCAGACAGGGAAGTGAGGACGCAGTGGCTATATTGCCTACACTCCTGTGAGGAGAGGAATTGAGGGAGAGAAGAGGAGAGTGGAGGGGGGCTCTGATCACTGAGGATCACTGACGATCGGCGGCATTTACAAAAAAAAAATATGAGCACATTAAAAAAAACATGCTTGTTAAAGTGCCAGCGTTGCGCCCTCCCCCAGGACACAGCGCCCCAGGCTGCAGCCTGATCAGCCTATTGGCCTTGCTCTCATCTGTCTCCTGAGGTCGGTGTTCAGGTACCACCACCTCGTCCATTCCAGCAACCTCGTCCTCCAACCCTGGTGCCCCACTACGGATAGCAATATTGTGAAACACCACACAAAGAGCTATGATGTCGCATACTTTACTTGGCCCATACATCAGTGCACCACCAAACCGGTACAGGCACTTGAAACGTGCCTTTAGTAGGCGAAAAGCCCATTCAATGACCGATCTCTTGGCTGTATGAGCAGTTGTATACAACCTCACGCTCTGTATGTGGGCTCAACATCGGAGTGAGGAACCATGGGCGTAAGGGATAAGCGTTATCTCCTATGTAGGGTGAGAAGAAAGACAGAAGAACCACACGTTAATCCACTGTTAGACTAACAAATGTCCACCCTACAAAGGCTAGCATAGAAATATGTAACAAGTACATTATAGTAAAGGCACATTGGCAGGTAAGTCTGGAATATATTATACAAGAAACAATACATTATTGTTTACTAAATACATTGGCAAACCCATAAACCATAGCTTTTACAAGGTGCTTTCTAGGTTATATTGGAGGGATGTCATGGGCACGATGTAACTTATATGTGAAGAATACTTTAAAAAACACAAAAACTTTAACAATATAACCTACAAACATATTATCCAAAAAAAGCAAATACACTAATTTTTCCAAATATGGACTTGCCTTCTATAGTTTCAGAAAATGTACATAGGGGTTCCAAATTGACAATTACAAACAAACATGTAAACTTAGATGTGATTTATCGGATTACTAAATCATGCAACATTAACTGGAGATTTTACAAACGTGTTCCAACAAAACAAGATTTTTTTTTAAAAAAAAAAATGGCACATGCACTATATGAACCAATATTGAAACATAACTTCCAAGGATAATGATCACATTCAGAGTGCAGTCCCTTTCTTACTTAATAATTGTGAAAAAAAGCTAGCAAAAAATTTAAATACATTACTCAAATTACCAAGAAGCAATGTGTCTCCATGTGGCCTTGCACCCCTTTGCCTGTCTTGCAATTTGTGCCACGTCTCTGACTGCCTAAAGGCAAAGGAGTCATGGTTACTCCAACCCCATTTGGCAACCAGGTCTTGAATCTGAAGAGAGACGGGTCATTAATCGAGTGGAAATGCTTCCTCCTCAAATACAGAGAAGCATCCCCACTTGACGGTACCAAGACCACATGTGTCCCATCTACTGCCCCTATGATGTGCGGGAAGCCGACTATGGTGGAAAACTACTGCTTAATGCACAAAAAGGACTCCTCATCGAGTGGCAGATGTATATAGATGTGGGAGATGCGCAACAGTAATGCCCTGAGCACAACCTTCAGAACACGACTGAAGGTGGCCTGGGACATACCTGTTGCGACCTCCACTATGGTCTGGAACGACCCAGTCGCACAGAAGTGCAATACCGCCAACAGTTTGGTCAAAGGTGGTACTGCTGTCGGGGTCTTGCGCATTGGCTTCAGGTCACTTTGCACAATGCGCAGGGTGTCCAAGATGACATGAGAAGTAAGCCGATAGCGACGGACAACCTCAGCAGCTGACATCCCCAAAAAGGCTGACATGTGGCCTGAAGACACACTCCCTACGACGGCAATGTTGTACCAGTTGCTGGTTTGGATGCTGTGGGGCCTCATGCTCCTCGAGAGCCAGATTCTCATCCAACACCAGAATCTCCTGTATGTGTGACAAAAGGATGATTTAAAAAAAAAACCAACTAATTAGCGGAAGGCTTTACAGGTTGAAATTTCCGATGTAGATTCCAAACATGCAAATCATACTTATAACAAAATTGTGCATCATATTGAGGCTTCATTTCTTAAAGTACAGTCAGGAATAAGAGGGGGGGAAAAAAACAAACAAACCTTGAGTAAATATTCAGACCAAAATCAAAGTGACCAAACACCACATCGGAAAAACACAACTCCATCAAAATACAGAAAGAGATACACAACAGACAGAATAGTAGGTGGGAGTGAATACTTACCACACACGATAAGCAAAAGGGGACCTTCAAAAAATTCAAAATAAAACAATCCACCCTGGGATAGGGACAAAAACCAAAAGAGCAAATCTGTTTGTGGTGAGAAAGAGAGACAAGAAAAGGGGGATAAATTTAACATAAACAAACCTTGTTTCACGGGCACTAGGAGTCTTGCCCAGGAAATCACCAGATGACTGGGCTTACCAGAGTAGTGAAGTTCACACAACGGTCCTCTGGTAGCGGGGTGACTAGCGGAACATATATCATAGCAGATGGAGAGAGAATGCCAATAAATAATAGGAAAGTCAGTGACTTGCAGCAATCTTTGGTCAATGAATCAGCGATTAGCTGATATAGTGGAAAGGCAGATTTGAACACGGAGATCAGGATGGACGTGAGTAGATGCAGGGAGGTAGCAGGGAAGTCAGTGGTCTGCGTACAGCAAGCTGTACCACTGCTTATGGTGAGAAGACTTGTCCAGGTGCAGGTAGGTAGGTAGCGGGGAAGTCAGTGGTCTGCGTATAGCAAGTTGTACCACTGCTTAATAGGTGAGGATGTGTACAAGTGTTGATGAGTAGAAGCATACAAAGATAATAGGATGCAGACACTGAGAGCACAGAGGAACTTGATCCCAATAGGTATGCAGCGTATCCAACAAAGTCTATATAACAGTATGTTTGGCGCTGCTTGGTAGAGACTTGCTCAGCACAGATATGCAGGCCAATAATGGATAGTCAATCACAGTTATGCATATAACGACTGAGTAGTACAGTTAATTCCAAACAGGTATGCAGCGTAACAATAACAGTCTATAGCGGGTATGGATACCGCTGCTGAGCGTGGAAACTTGTCCTAGCGGATATGCAGAGTAAACGTAGAAAGTCAATAACAGATAGGCATACCGCTATTCAGTAGAACAGTCTGTCCACAGGGAGATGCAGGAACTGCAGAGACGCTGGACGGCCAAGACGAGTGTAGGAACCACAGGTGAGAAGATCCGGTAATCAGAGTCCAGCTGAGGACACAAGCAGGAAACAGGAGACTGTAGCAGGTATGGAAACCAGCGATGAGTAGCACAGGGAAACCACAGGAACTGAAGACACTAGTAGTACACAGGAGATAGTAGCGGGCATGGAAACCAGCGATGAATAGATCAGGAATCAGCAGGAAACTGAAGACACTAGTAGAACACAGGGAACACCTTCAGAGACTCACAGGGAATGAGACTCCAAGATCAGGCAATGAGGTAATGCACACAGGTGCCTTAAATAGGGAGTTGCCTGATCAACCAATTTGGATTAAAAGCAACAGTCACAAGAGTTCTTGGGAGCTGCGCATGCGCAGACCATCAGGATGGCGGACGACCGCGGTTCAGGATAGGTGCCGGCAGGAAGGCTAGGGAGCCACGCACCAGCGCAGAGGCACTCACGGTCCGGTGAGTGACACCTTGAGTAAATACAAGTCAAAGTGACAAGACACAGTGCAAGAAGCTTGACAATTCAAAATAGTTTACAATGAACAAAAATAAAATCAGTAAACTGCCACCACCCCAAACTGACAAAAAATAACAAATTTAAAAACATTACATAGAAAAGTAGTGATGCGTATTTAATGACCAGAAAAGCAACTATTGGTTTGTAAAATATATTCCAAAAACCCTACCTCTTGACAGCACTCTTCGAGGCAAAACTAAGTACCAGAACATCCCAACAAAAACAAGTGCACCAAATGGTGTTTTAAACTGATCCATAATTGAAGAAGTCTCTGCAGGTGTACATGCTGCCACGAATCAGATGATGACAGATGCAGGTGCTTTAAGATAGCACAATTTCCTTGCATGTTTGAAGAGTACCAAACTCATAGCTTGTATTCTGATTACTAAGAATGAAGTTGTAGTAAGTGTCTGTGTTAATTTTTGTTGTATTTATTGTAATAATATTTTGGTGTTCCTTATGCGAAATGTAAAATTGTCTCACTTGCAGAAATGTTTTGTTTGCCTCGAACTAGTCTATATAGTGTATGTAAATTGCAATCTTGACATTGCCATAGTGGTTAGGCATTCTATCTGCCAACATTAGGGTACTGAGTTTGAATCCAGAGTTGTGTCCGTATGTGTGTGGACTTTGTATATCCCCATGTTTCAATGAGTTGACTTGAATGTGTCGCTTATAGAAGTGTACGCTAGTATATGTTTTGGTGACAGCTATGTCTACGGAGTGTTGTACCGTGTATGTATATTTATGATTGCGAATTATTAGCCATTGATTTTCCAACTACAATATGTGTGCATTTTTTAATTGTTTAGCTGTTAGGAACCAATGTTAGGATCCCCTCCAGTAAGCACGTCAAACCCCGGAGTCTGCTCTGAAGTCCGGTTTTCACTGGAGCCCCTAGTGGTTGGGACAGACTTGGCCGCAGACAACAGAGGGTCGAGAGATGAGCGCTGACTGGGGAGAACCCAGCTATGGAGGGTAGAAGCAACGTCAGAGTGAAATCCAGGCAGGCGTCAAGGGCCGGCGGCAGACAAAGAATTTCCAAGCACAATCCGAGGTCAGGGGTCACAGGCAATACAACAAGGTCCAAAAACAAGCCAAGGGTCATACACGGGAGATCAGGTCTGAGCAAAACAATCAAGGAGCAGAAACAGGAACAGGGAGCCTAGCTACACTGCCTTAAATAGTGAGAGGAACCAATCAGGGCAATGTGCAGCGAGTCTCCTCCCATACATATATCCAATCCCAAGTGAACAGACAAGCCTGACAGAAAAATGGTTTCTCTAGACTGCGGGATGCTGAATAGTGTGTGTCATGATATACAAATAAACAGCCTACCTTCCACAAGAGTCTCTGGCAGCTGCACCCGTCCTAATTCTTAATTTTCTTCTGTACGCTGTCCTACAGCCGGGCGCTGCGGCAGGCGAGACAGAGCGTCCCGGTTGTTGCCCAGGCAACCGGGACGTAGGAGGCGGAAGTGACGCCCCAGTCATCATAGAGACGGCCGGGATGCCTGGGACCACCGGAAGTGAGTCGCTGCGACCCTTCGGGGAGCCGCGACTCATAACATTAGCCTTAAATCTTCATGTTGTTATTTAGTGCTTGTGTTGTGTTGTATGATTTTTCAGAGGAGTATTACCTTGGTTTCTGGCTTTTGTACTCACATATTATTCTTTTACCTAATATAACTTTCAAACATGGTGGTTGCCATTCAGGTCTTTGTGGATTCAAATATATGTAATGCTCAATCTGCATGTTGAGTTAGTTGTTTGACCAGTGGTTCCCAAACTTTTGCAGTTCGCGGCACCCTTAGAGTCTCCAAATTTTTTCAAGGCACCCCTCCAAAATAATTGTTGAGCAGTCCTGTTTTAGAAGTAGTTGGGTCAAAAAATTGTAATAAGTATTTAGGTCAGGACAGAAATACTTATTTAGTTGTATGCAAAAATGCCCCCTCTGCATCCAGACACTCTGCCACCTCTGCATCCAGACACACTGCCCCCTCTGCATCCAGACACACTGCCCTCTCTCACACTGCCCCCTCTGCCCTCTGTCACACTGTCCCACCTCCTCTGCTCTGTCACGCTGTCCCCCCTCCTCTGATCTCTCCTTCACAATGTCCCCCTCCTCTGCCCTCTCACACGCTGTCCCCTCCTCTGCCCTCTCACGCTGTGTCCCCCTCCACTGCCCCTCTCACACTGTGTCCCCCCTCCTCTGCCCCGCTGTGCTCCTCCTCTGCTCTCTGTCCCCCTCCTCTGCCCCTCTGTCACCATCCTCTGCTCTCTATCCCCCTCCTCTGCTCTCTGTCCCCCTTCTCTGCTCTCTGTCCCCCTCCTCTGTTCTCTGTCCCCCTCCTCTGCTCACTGTCCCCCTCCTCTGCTCTCTGTCCCCCTCCTCTGTTCTCTGTTCCCCTTCTCTGCTCTGTCCCCCTCCTCTGCTCTCTGTCCCCATCCTCTGCTCTCTGTCCCCATCCTCTACTCTCTGTCCCCCTCCTCTGCCCCGCTGTCACCATCCTCTGCTCTCCTCCTCTGCCACGATCCCTCTCACTCTGCCCTACGCCAGGCACCAACCATAAAAAAAACAAAAAACACAGAAACTTACCAATCCATCGGGCGCCGGGACCCAGCAGCCTCCTCTCTCCTGCAGCTTGTTACTGACGTCGATATTCAGTGACAGCTGCGGGAGAGAGGAGGCTGCTGGGTCCCGGCGCCCGACGGATTGGTAAGTGTTTGTGTTTTTTTTTTTTTATGGCTCGCCCGCGGCACCCCAGTGGAGCCGCGGCGCACAGTTTGGGAACCGCCGGGTTAAACAATCCACTTTTCATCAGTGGGTTCATGAGTTCGATTTCTGACCCTTTTTGTGGAATATGGCTAAATTGCATGTTAAAATTTGTGTGCAGGTATAACAAAGAAAAGCAGCTGTTCCAAATAACTTCCAAAGAAATAGGAAATATCCACAGATAAAAGCAAATGACACCTATAAGTGGCCAAGATTAATTAAAACTAATCACAAAAATGACAAACATTTTTAAGTCCAATTATTATTAATATTATTATATTAATATTGATTGATTTTCCCTAGTAAATTGTCACAACCACAAGCATGAAGATGGTGACACCTACCAGCAGTTGGTGCTACTGAGTACTGAGGCGCAGAGTCTAACACGCCTCTGGTTTTCACCAGGGACACCCGCAAGAAGGTATGGACTCCGCTGCAAGAGGCATGTAGGTCGCGACCCTCAGTATCAGTTAGCTGGAGAGGTGTCCAGTGACACAGCGGTGATAGAGCACCAGAACACTGAAAAGAAGTCTGGATGCAGCAGTGCAAAGGGTAGTAAGCAGATCCAGGTCAAAACCAGAAAGGTGATCACAGCGAAATCTGAAGCAGGAGATTAGTCAGGAAGCTGAGTCAGAACCAGGAATCACTCTAAGCCAAAATCAGGAACCAAAGGAGAAGTCAGAAACAAGCTGGTGTCAGAATCCAAATGAGCAAGATACACAGGAACAGATGCTGGAACAAGGCTGAAGACCAAATACTCTTGCACCCTAATGGAGTCAGAGTGATCTTTAAATAGAGGGAAGTGTTCCCTGACTGGTGCTGCAGTTTTCGGTGGGAGGGATGCAATCAACCGCTAGACGGGAAGAGAGTGTGATGCCCTGCGCTTGCGTGTGGATCGGAACTGGAGAACGTCTCTTGTCGCTATGGAATACCAAGCTCTGCGTATGCATGCGAATAGAAACAGAGAATGTCCCGTCGCTATGCAATGGGACGCGGGCATCGCAAGAGGGCAGGCGCCCATCTAGAGGCAGAAGCAGGTTGGCATCTGACATAAATTATTTAAACTGGGCATATACCACGAGTTTAGGGCTATAATATTTAATTGTATAATTATTGACATTCATAAAAAATATAAAAGTAAAATAGTTTGTTATGAGAGAAGTTCATGCTCAGCTTTTCGTTCTACTCTATTTCATTCAGCTATTGTTTCCACTTGCACGTTGGGTTAGTGGTTAGACAATCCACCTTTCAACTGTGGATACCTGAGATTCCATCCTCACCAACGCACTTATCTCTTTGGAGTTTATATATAGTTTATATATCTTCCCCATGTTTGTGTTGATTTCCTATGTGTACCTTATGCAAGAGTACTCTTGGTTTAAGTGTGCACTATTTGTCCAAACATTTTTAACAAATTAAGCTGTTATGCTTTCATATTATTGTTAGCGTATTATTAGCCGTTTTTACAAATATCAGCAACTGTCAACCACTTAACATTGCAATTTCTTACAACTGTGGTTTTAATAAAAAAAAAAGTTGGCTTAAAAACAAAATACACAATATTTAATATTTGATATAAATATAAAATACAATTTTAAAAAATAAATAAATAATAATTTTATGTGAAGTGCATTAAGATGTATGTTTTGCATATTTAGTTGTTAGTGTTTTAAAAGAACAAAGCTATTTGAACAGTTTAGTGTTGTTATTCAGTGCTGCTGCTCTAGCTGCTTTGGATTTAAACATGACCCTAAGCTTCCTTAAGTTTAAGCAAGAAGGTAAGATAAAAGTCATAGCATTACTTCTTAACTATCCGACACATACGGAGGTAACACCTACTCTTCTTAAGTCAGTACAGATAACACCTACTCTTCTTAACTTCGTACGGATCTCCGCCCATTCCTCTCCCATACCCAACCCTTTTTTTTAAGTGTCTGGAGAACTTCTTAAGTGCAGTTAAGAATGATTTTCATCTTATCTTGAGAAATTCTTAGCATACGCAACGGATCTTCCTTCTTAAGCACCTTTTCTGGGCATGCGCAGAGAAGATTTTTGTAAGATCTGCAAAAAATGGCAGATAAGATCGCTAATGAATCAGGCCCTATATACTTAAATTATTATATATAGATCATATACCATCCACAGAAAGAGGAGAGGACAGATACAAACATTTATATATTGAGAGTCTTTCTGGATACACAAAATGAGAACTCTGTGCCCAGATGGTCTCAATGAAACAATTAATTTAGAGTTCATTGAAATAATTTACTATTATATTTTGTTGTTGTCAGGGCTTCAATTAGCACCCTTTAAGTTAGGATAATACTATTTAATATCTAGGTTAATTATACTTTCATCCATGTCACCTTCCTCACTATGAGATCATTAAATAAAAAGTATATACCGGTATGTAAGATAAGATCACTGAAGGAGTTTCTGATACTTCCACTTGTTAATGATTTTTCAACTATCTGGCATAGGGTTCTTATAGTATATGCTTCAATAAATTTACAAGATTTTTCCATAGTACATTATTATTTCCAGGGGACGGCTGGCAAATTTTAGCCCCTGGGGCAAAACTTGATTCAGCAGCCTATTAGGAAAATTTTAAAGGAAAACAAAATGCAGGTGTCCCAGTGACCCAGCCCAAGCTAGCCCACTATGGGACCGGCCCAGGGAGCAGATGCCTACTGCCCCCCAGCCTAGCATACCCCTGATTATTACTCCCTGAATGATCTTGTAATAAACTGTAGACTTAACGTTTGGTCACTTCAGTTCTTAGTAATTGGTTCTTGCAAGGTTTTCTATGTGGCTGTCAGCTTTTGTACAGTCCCGTTTCTGGTTTAAAATGAATGGGATCTATTTACTACTAACTCCATTCATTGATAGATTGTAAGTGTACTTATTTGGCTTATCTATATAGCACGTATTTAGGCTACAGACGGCTTCCCAAGTTAAATTGCGTGCAGTCTGAGTGCACATTACAGGTGCATAATTAATTACATTGAGTGCCATGTCTTTTGAACAGTTTGACAAACATTATGATGTTTGATGCTCAACAAACGGGGTGTTCGTTCCATGTCTAAAATGTAGCAAGTCAGATAGATATTTTTTTTATCTAATATCAGAGACCAGTGTATGACACATGATTTTATTTGATTTGTTGTGTACCATCATTTTCATTGAGTCTGTAGTAGGTGAATACTATATAATTATACATCTTGATTGGATACCTTGAACTAAAATAGCGGACCTGATACACGAATCACACATTGCCTTCTGAAGAAATCACTAGACATAGCGTCGAAGTGCATCAAGGTTTTCTTTTAATTATATTTTAAGTTTAATTGCCCTTTTAGCATCTCTATTTGAACAGTTGAAACGTGGATTTGAGGTCTGTGTTATGCTGGGACTTGAAATGCTGCTAGTGTAAGACCTGATTGTGCTCTATGCTGATTGGTCACTCCATCATGTTTATCTGGTGTACATCTATATATGGTTTTGCTATATGTTTATGAGGAAATGGGTGTTGTATATGCTTACATCTGTTCATGCATGCATGTATTTGTAATATACAGACCTGGAATATGTCGGTGCTATATCGATTATGAAAATAACATCACGCATTCGGAATAAGATTCAATCAGTTTTTATTGGTAGTAATAAAACTAATAAAAAAAACAAAATCACACAAACATAGATCCGGAGAAGATAATTTTCCTGAGCTCAGCATTAGCTGGATATTTGTGCACAGTTTGTTGTATATACACCTGGGTACATACACAGCCTGATATCCCTGAGGTAGATTTCTTACATTTGTATAGTCATTAAAATATCCCCACCCACTCACTTCAAACTAATACTGTGACCTGTATATATATATATATATATATATATATATATATATATATATATATATATATATATTTGTATAAATACATGTTCTTGGCATACATATAAACCAACTGTCTGCCTAAAATACTTTCTGACTCCAGAATGTCATTCTGTGATCAAATAAAAAGATGGTTTCTTTGGTAGAACAATGTACCAAGCGTTACCAGCAGAACAAGCATAATGGGCAGACAGTTGGTTTCCTAATGATCCCAAAATATTCTGATTATATCCATGGATATATCACTGGACATGGGAACAGAATATGTACAAGTTACCCCTGCATCTTCATCCTGAATATCAGTGCCCCTTCACTGAAAATAATATATAAATATGCAGTGTTTTAAGTTATCTTTTATATATAGTTAAATGTAAAACTATATATACATATATATAAATATATATATGTACAATGAAATATACATATACAAAAACAACAAATAAATATGTATTCTGATACAATGACATATACTACTATGTAGCACTAACTAATATGAATACCAGATATGGAGGGCAACATATCCATAAAAAGACAAATAGAAAATATCAATTATATACAGTATTAGTGTGTGTATATTATACACTATCTACATATATTTATATAGTGTATATATATATGTGAAAGGGGCTGGAGATTCAGGATGCAAAGCATAGGAATGAACTGTACAGGTTCATCCCCTTTTCTCTCCTATCTGTGCATTTGGCAAGTAACAATCTCCTTCCCTGCCCAACTGACCAAGAAGTCTCAAAATGAGGGTCTGAAGTAGGCATGAATTGGGAGCGTAATATTGTAGACATCAGACTCATATATTACCCAGCAACCCACAATGAGTGGATGTGTGCCACAATTGGGTGTTGCATGAGAAATTGATACATAAAGAAGCAATTGTAACACACAGGGGCCTATTTATTACAGTAAGACTTATTGCAGTGATAAGTGTAATTTTTGATTACCACTTATCTTGGTGATAAAAAAAATACTTATTGTTAAAATTTTAAATTATTTTATCACTGTGGCAGTTGAGCTGTACTTGACTGCATAGTAAAAACCATCCTGAGGGTCACTTACCGCTCAGGGAGCCCTTGCTATGCTCTACCGAGCATACATGGGGTTTTGTACATGTGTGGAGCTGGAAGTTCAGTATGAAATTTCAGAACCACTGTTGTAACTGAATCTTTCATACAGATTATATATTTTGTGTGTGTATTATATATATATATATATATGTGTGTGTGTGTGTATGTCTGTGCTGTATATATAGGATCCCACCTCAAAACATTATTTTATCAGTAAATTATTATTTTTTCTGTTTAAGGTAGTGAATAGGCTGCCCCCACAGTAGCCTTCACGGTTGGGGTTCTCGAGGCGATAGCAATGTTATTGTTGGTGGTAACCCCTCACATGTATGGGGCAAATCAAAAATAGCCCTTTGATAAATCTGCCCCATAGATTTTTATGCTAAGAAATGGTAATCTGTAAGTAATGTGCAAAGGTAGAAAATAGCTTGGCTTACTTTTGTATCAGTTTAGATTTTTCAAAGTAATGGTAATTAAAATTAGTGCTAATATTGTATGTGCTCAGTTTTAAAAATTCATCGCTAAAATGTGTCACTTTCCTCTTTCATTGTTTCACTGAATGGATACGGAGATCTGCCAAGTAGCACTTAATTTAATTTGGCTTGTAACACAGCATAAGCACCATAGCGTGTCGGTGAGTAATCTAAATTAAACATAACTAGCATGTATACAGGCTTTGTGGTTTGATAGATTTTTTCATACATTCTCGCCTGAGTTAGAAAGTCTCTTATTTCATTCAATTAATTGTCAACCTCCAGATTACAGAAATGTATTCACTCTGTGGCAACACTGCAGGGTGTGCGCCTACTACGTGGCCTGGAAGTTAACGGTGGGGGGTCGGTTGGGGGGTACCAATGCTGGTCCATCCTGTGCATGCGCAGGGGGTGGTGTCTGTGCAGTGAAACTCTGTCGGGCCCCCGTGCATGCTGAGAAGAGCAGGGTTGGATGGTAGACCTGCATGTCCCCCAAATTTTGCTATGGGACATGTTCCGCCCATGTATTCACTTGTACATGCCCTTATGCAACTTTCACTACATAGATTGTGTTTTTTTCTTACTTCATTCTCTATTTTTTAGTTATATCTTTATATCATTAAACAGAGCAGGAGCCCATGTGGGTGGAAAGGGAGAACCATTGCCCAGAAATATTTGGATGTACCCAAATACATGGTTGAAATGTGATGCTTCAAAATGTAAAAAAGTGCATGAGGACATGTGCAAACTGATAAAAGTCATCCGAAGGTGAAGAACCCATGTAAGTAAAATTCTCTGCAAAATCATATTCATATCTCCTGGCCAGAGTCTATGGCTCATGTCTGAGTGTGCACATTATTTAAAGCTCATTTCTTATATATAAATTTGGCAGTGTTCAAAGCAGCCTTATTAAAAAAATGCAAGTATATAAAAGAAATATAGAATAAAAAAATACAAAAATAGAGGAAATCTGAAATATAAGAAAATACCTGAAGAAAATATAGACAGACATTAAAGGTTTCAATGTATATAGGATTGAAAACACAGAAGCAGAAGCCAGGGGGAATTGAGGAAAGGCTGAATGAGAGCTGACACTGTAATGGTTTGATTCACATGTTATAAATACAATAATGTAAGCCAAGACACATCTAGGAATCTTGGTGAATCAGTTAGTTGGGGTCAGTGAAAAATGCTACACTGAGGGGCAGGTTCAATTAGTAAAAAAATAATCGCTGCATAGTGTCCTGGAACGGCCACGAGACACTACAGTAATCATTTTTTAGTGAAAGTAACACTTACTTTTGCTTGCGAGCCATAGAGGTGCGAGCAAAAGTAAGCATTACTCTTTACTGTATAAACAGTAATAAAGCGCAATTGAATCTACCCTTGGGTGTATTGTCTATAACTTTTGCTGTTCTCTTTCTTGTAAAAACTCCCAGTTGAAGTAGCTTAAAGGACCAAGAAACCTTTTCCTCCTTTTTGCATGATAAACTAAATTAAATATTTGATTGGTACAGATTGCAGGTACCTGTATTTTAACTATATGTATAAGAAGGGCAAGAAAATGTTAGTTAGGCAGATTGACTTGACCGACATGGAAAGCCGGGTGATATAATATATATATATATATATATATATATATATATATATATATATATATGTGTGGAATTCTGACTCTGACTTGCTGACTTACTTATAGTGGGTCAATATTTTCATTGGTGGCTGTTATAGTTACTTCTGTGGAAAGAGTACTTATTAGCTATACATTACTGTCTATCATACTAGATTAGTCTAATCTACTCTGGTAGTCCCTATAGAAGTCAAAAGAGGACAGCATGATAAGTATTACAAACATTTACAGTGTTCTACCCCACTCTAAACTTTTGCCTTGACTCTGCTCCAGGTGTTAGGCTAAGTTCACACTGTCAGATTGTTCTGTCCTACTCTGTTGGGCCCGTACATATAGGCGTTGAAGAGCAATGCCTACTGAAAGGGAACACTAAACTTGGTACTTTGCCCTTGCTTTTAACAGAGCATTCAAAGTGTGTTCTCAAAGTCTTTACATAGCACAGCTTACTATAAAATTAACAAGCTCTCCCATAGAACTCTATTTTATGTTTTAGTGTTAAGCCTCGTGAACGCTGCAGGGAATTTTGAAATTAACAAAAAAAGTTAATTAACTTGTTTCTTTGCTATCAACCTTAAAGCGCATTTAGAAAGCTTTAAGTGTTTTTCATGCCAGATTTCAAGACCAATATATGTAAATCTTACGACCTCCAGGGTCAACATATTAAATTAAATTAGTCACTGTACCAGTGCAAGTGTCTGATGGTATTGTATTGCACCTTGCTACAACATACCTGAGGAAACAGTAATAAACTGCATCATTAATCAATTAAATCATGTTCCATAAAGCTACATGATGTCTATGCTACCGAATTGCATCAAATTACATCACATATTTGTTGGCAGACAAATCATATAGTGTGAATTTAGTCTAATGTGTGTCGGCTACTCCGCAGGTGCAGAGATTGACTCCGCAGTGTCAGGTTTCCCTTGTGAAGTCATAGGTTGTGCTCCTTTAACTGGACACTGTGCCACCATATGGTTGGTGCTTTGACAGTAATGGCATTTCTTGGGCTGGGGAGGCAAATTGCATTCCTTGGCATGGTGATCCAACCCTCCACAATTGTAGCATCTGTATGGACAAAGTGAATAATTTAAAGTTAATAATTGTACTTGAAAGCAATACTAGTTGGTATAATAAAATGATATCTGCAAAGAGGTAAACATAAAATTGTTTTACACAGCTATCTAAATTAAGATGGCTAACCCAACAAAATATCTACAACAATACATTATGACACATCAAATCACAATATAAAACAATGTGTGTGTGTATACATATATATACATTATTAACTTTCTAAGTAATATTTTGCCTTTTTATTAATCTGATTTCGATGCGGAAATGTTTTTAAATTCTTTTTATTTACTAATAATGTATGGCTGTATATTACACAATGACAAGGTGACTTGTACATGTACTTTGCGTTTGTATCTGAATGTTCTTTGGAATTTAAATAAAAATATGTTTCTAAACAAATATAATGGCTGTTTATATTACTGTTTTTATTACAATCTCTAAATGAGTGTTTTATTCATCAGTGCTGGTGACACCTAGGACCTCATTTAGAGTTGGACGCAATGTGCGGCTAAGACGTGGAGGAGTGGGAGTGTGCCGCAGCTGGTAGGGTATTGCCAGTGGCATGCAACCCCATTTCCATCCCACTCATAATACCCTACAGAGCTGCAAGCAGTTGTTGGAGGTAGCTCACTACTTGTGCCACTTAATTCCTGCCGCACTGTTTTAGCCCTTTTTTGACGTGTGTTGCGTCTGCGTCCAGGATTTACCTACGGGATCACACCCCCTGTGTCTATATTATCCAAGCTCATGCCTTTACAATTCCGTGTTCCGCCCTTTCCCTCATAGTAAGCCGCAAGCTGTCGCAAGTGTTAATTGTGTCTAAGATGCAAGTGGATATGGTGCTTGCTGCACATGCGTGATTGTGGTTTTGTGGTTAATGCGCCTAAAACAGACTTTGTGTTCGACTCTAAATGAGACACCTAATGGCTAACCTGTGCTCACCTGGCAGCTAAGTATTTGCTATATTCTGTAACAGGGCCCTTACGTTACATTAAGAGGAGCAGGTCCCAGGTCTGAGATGGGATTGCAAGCTCCATTTGTGTGATGCCATTGCAATCCATCTTCAAAGATGCAAAATCATGGCTGAGCACTGCCTGCTTATTTTTCTTTGACAAATTACTTAATTAATTACTTTCCTGAAGTTCTTTTCTTTTACTCCATGTCTCAAATGCATTTTGTAATTAAACATGATTTGTCCTTGTATTGCCAGTTATAAACTACCACCTTATGCTTGTTATAAAGTGCTTTAAAAACTGACAATTTTGTTTAGGAGTCAATAAGTGTCCTGTAAAAAGCAAAGTGTTTCGGCAGATTATGAGTTTCTATGAATTCCAGTGTTTTCAAGGGTAGCAAATTAGTCTGCAAAGGGTGAAATAAAGAGTATTAGAAAAACATAATATTCAGTAAATGTCTTTTTATAGCCTTATATCATATTTTAAAATTAATTTTTTGTTTGTAAGAAAAGATTTTTGGATCCGTACATGAAAAATAGAACGATGGACCCAATGTTGCAAATTGTTCCATAGATGGAACAGTAGGAGAAAGCTCTAGTGTTATATTGTTTTTGTTTCAGGTCTATGGTGCCACTAAGTCTTGCTAAGAATGCTGATTATTCTCATTGATGAAAATAGTATTCAAATAGCCACACCTAGGAGTAAGTGTTGTCACAGACATTATATACTTACTGCTTAGATTTGTTTTTTTTGTGGACAGATAAAACATCAGCAGATAATATTTAGAAATATTTATTCTAAATCAACTGAAATTAGAGGTAATGAGGGGATTTCATGTCTTGAGCATTGCTAGCATACTTTTCAACCCAATATCAGCAATTGGCTTGATATTGACATGTGTGATCTCCAAAAACAACTGCAATACCTGCTATTAATCTCATTGAATGAGAAACTTCAGGAGGCTGCAGCGTCAGCTGCAGTCCCTGTTGGATCTCCAACTTTGTGGCTGGGATGTGAAGGATGATCTGGTGGAGGCCAAGGGGGGCCTGAAAAGGCACTTCAAGGAGGAGTCCACCGTTCCAGAGTGGAGAACCTGGAAAAGGGTGAGCAATGTTACGCTTTCTTTTTCCAGAAAACTCCACTCCGGCCACACGCACCTGACTGAGCTGCGGGACGAGACCAGCATTCCCAGAAACATTCCTGTCAGGTATTACAAACACTATTGATCCTGCAGGTAAAGAAGCCATGGACGCCCCCCTGATGTTGGGGGAGCTGTACTCTGCCCCTAGATCCTTTAGGCCGGGTAGGACCCCGGGCATTGACGGTCTCCCAGCGGAGCTCTATGTAGCACTGTGGGACCTCTTTGGCCCGGACCTGCTAGAGCAATATGAGGAAATGGTGGTGGAGGGCAGAATGTGGACTATAAGATCCTCGCCAAGGTACTAGCCAACAGGCTAAAGGTTGTCATTGGGCAGATTGTTCATCCAGATCAGACTTGCAGCATTCCTGATCACAGGATTTCAGACAGCTTTGCGCTGCTGAGGGACACGGTCCATTACATCCAAGATCGCCATGCACATGTGGCCCTGGTCAGTCTTGATCAGGAGAAAGCCTTTGATCGTGTTTCTCATGATTTTATGTGTAGGTTTGGATTGGGTGATATGTTTTGTTCTTATGTTAACCTGATGTACCTTGAACTATTTACAGCTCGGTGTTGGTGAACGGCTGGAAGACTGATCCCTTTTCCATAATGTCTGGGGTCAGACAAGGCTGCCCTCTTTCACCTCTTTGTTTTGTTTGTTGTATAGAGCTCTTCGCAATGTGCCTCAGGCGGAATCCAGAGATAAGAGGCTTCACTGCATCGGGTCCAGACCAGAGCCAGATTTACACCTCATGGGGCCCTAGGCAAGATATCGGTTTGGCCCCCCCCCCCCCCCCCCTTCACACACACAGTGTCCGCAGAACTCTTATTAAAAAGAACATTTACTCTACTGGAAAGTCCATGTCTCGCTTTTTCCTCCTGCTTTTTGGAAGACCCTTGGTTAGGACAAGTGGGACAGCTCCTTCCCTTACAACTACACCTTGGTTTTACCTGGATGTTGGACAATTTGTGAGGGAGCACCATCTGGAGGGACTTAAACCAGACTTGTGGAAGCCAAAAACTGTCCACTAGCTAATCAGAGTAGAATACATTATGGAGTCCGTTCCAGGGTTCCCTGTTGCTACAGCAAAACACGTGTGGGAGAATGTGGCTTCTAAGAGGCTGACTAATAGACATAATGACATTGCATGGATGGCTATCCGGGGGTTCTGCCTCTCAGGACATTCATGCACTCTCAGAACCTGTGCAGATATGTTCACTGACCCTTTTGTATCACCAGAAGGGAAACAGCACAGCATATATTTTTGGGACTGCCCCACTGCACAGGCACTGTTGGATGCCTTGGAACATGAACATATGGACAGTGTGCCCAGCACTCGCCTTTCATACCATTCAGTATTCTAAGGATTATTTCCTGGGACCCACCCCATTGGGGCAATCCAGGAGGTCTGGCACCTTATGAACTGTTTTAAGGATGCTATGTGGCTTGCCAGGAATTGTCTCATTTTGAAGCGGGAGAAGATGACTATCCAGGACTGTCACAGGCTGATCCACAAGAAACTATAACACCCTTGATAGTCTTGAGCAAGAAGAAGATGATTGATTGTTGTCTCCCTCTTCTCATTCTCCCCCCTATGTGTGTGTTTTTTGTGATTAAATCATTGGGCTTGTGCTTCCCCTTCCTTACCCCCTCCAACCCATTCCCCCATCACTGTTTCAAGATTTGTTGAATGTCATGCCTTAATTTATGCACCCTTCCCTATATTTATGTCTGTCTCAATAAAGCTTCAGGCTTGTGACTTCCCCACCCTAGCCCTCTTACCTTCTGTCCCCTCACATCTATTTTTTTTATTTTTAAATGTTATATCGTTTAAGTTTGCATGATTAGTGCAGTAATCGATGTATAGTGTAGGATGTCATATCTTGTACTTTATGCCTTGTATTGTATAAACGTATGAATGATTATGTTTCACGTGTACTGCGTACACTTGCATTCAATGTATTGTGTGTTTTTTGTACCTTTATACAAATAAAGTTACTATTTCACTCCCCAAAAAAAAATAATGGGGTGTTGGCAAATATTAAATAATAATCACTCATCAGCATCTATTTATATAGCACCCATTAGAGCTTACAGTTTAACACACACTAAGGTTAATTTGTTAGCAGCCATTTAACCTACTAGTATGTTTTTGTAGTGTGGGAAGAAACTGGAGCACCCAGAGGAAACCACACAAACAAGGGGAGATCTCCACACAGATAAGGCCCAGGTTGGGAATCAAACTCATGACCTCAGTGCTGTGAGGCAGTAGTGCTAAGCACTGAGACACCATGTTGCACTTGTCAGGCATGATTGACCTTTTATTCAATTGACAATTCTTTTCAAATATTTTTTATCTTTTTTTAAACATTTTTTGCAACTGAAAGCTCAAGCCTGGGTCATCAGTTGCCCAGTGCATGCGCATATTCCCTGAGCCTGCTCCGGCGAAGCAGTAAGGTAAGCCTTACTGCTCCCAGTCTGTATTGCCGAGGCTGTCACAGCAAGAATTTTTTGATAGATAGGGCTGTAAATAGGGCTGTGCAACAGGGGCAACCGCTCAGCGCGAAATTAAGGAATATTTTAGGTACATTTGGTTAAAATTGAGGGCTAGGGGGGCAGCATTTGCCTTCTCGCCCTAGGCGCTAGAATTCTAAGTTACTGCTCTGGTGATAGGTGGTTTTCTATTGCTATGATAAGAAGCTGTAGAAAACCAGCCCTGTTGTCCATTAGTCTTACCAGCCACAATTTTTCTCATGAAGATGGCATATTGGATACAAGGGCATGAACATGTGGAGGCTATGTCAGTAATTTAGGATGTATTCAATTGCTATGCCTAGGAAAGTTTCAAACCTATTAAAACCCTGGTCATTGCCCGGAATGGCAATACAGTTTTCAAGTACATTTATCTAAATGAATTTAATAAAGCTCAGATTTACTCATCTGAGAATAAGGTTGAAAAAACCTTAAACTGTATTGATATGCCCTATTTTTATTTGTAAAATGGTTCTTCTATTTACCTGTCTCCCTTTGGCTTCCGTTTCTGCTGCCCTTTTACTTTGGGTCTCTTCTCGCTTCCTATGCAGGGGACTCCTCCTGGCCCTGTCACTCGTGTGGATTCCAAGCCCTTTGAAGATTTTTTGAAAGTGAATTCCACAGACTCTCCCTCCTTTAGGCTGCGGAAACCTTCCATATGCAGTTTGCTCTGTGGGTGGGTGTGAAAAAAAATTGTTACTTGATTAGAATGAGTGAAAAGGGGACATGTATAAACAGGGGTATAAAACATATTACGTTATGAAACACAGAATTTGAAAAAACTGTAAACAAGAATTATTGGATATCCAGAGAGCAAATGGGAGGTTACATTTTTTAATACAGACAAATATTGTGTCTATTAGTTTAGTAATGTATTAATATATATTCATAATAATGATATTAGAATTTAGCACCCTTTTCTAAAATGAACAATCATTTGAAAAGACAACAGAGTCTAATACACAAGACTAATAAGTAAATATTTATATATGTCTAATTCTTCTGTTAGATTAATAATGACATGCTGTTTTATACTTTAGCTTTAGTGACTCATTGATATCCTTGTTTTCCTTCTGATTTTATATACATACAATGATATTACCCCATTGTCAAATGGTGATTTTTGTTTTTGCCTCTGTAAACCTGGGGAACCCCCTGTTACTCCTTCACATTAATAAATGTGTGAAGGCCATTTCCTTCTCTCCAGGCAGGGGGTGCAGGGTTTCCCAGCTTATGACAGAAGCGGATATTCTGACTATCCAAGTATAAGAACAAAGGGATCTCAGACATGCTATACATTCCCTGCATTCCTAACAGAGAAGGGGGAGGGGAAAAAGGTTTAGAACTGGAGAAGTGGCTTGCTGAAATATGCAGGTAGCCATGTGCTCTGTACATTGTTCAATTGCTGTAGCTGAAGTGAGTTAGGACACTATACTGATGGAATACCATCTCATTGTAGTTCATTAATAAAAGTATATGGTTAAGCTGGCCACACACAGATGAGCACCAAGCAATATAATTAAACACCAATTTGGACACACATGTAGGTGGATGAGATATGACTGTTCAGTCCCTGGGGCTAAACAAATGGATCACTTCCAGCATCATTGTTGTGTAGTCAGAAGATGGCTATCTGTGGTTATCTTTTAACCACATTTTATGAATATGCCTGGCAACAATCCTATCGATTTTGACAGGATCATTACTGAGCACTCTGTTTTCAGGCGAAATATGCTGAGATATCTGGCCAATTGCCTAATATCTCTGTCGATATTATAGTATATATTGTTAGCAATATTATATGGATGCTCAATATCTTCCTTTGTTTCCATTGCAGTACAAAACAGTTATCTTATCTCTGCTAAGATTTGGCTTCTTCCAACCATGTAAAGCATTTACTGGATAACAACTTAACTTTTCAGCCTAGTGTTTGCAGAGATATGAGCTATCTTTGTATATCACTCACATATTGATATAACCCTGTATTGATTAACCTTATCCAAATAGGATAATTTATAAAAAAGCATACTAACAAACAAAAAACCCAGAAGAAATGTGTATGTTACTAGTTAACCAGAATTAGCAAGTAGAGTCAACTGACATCTTTGCGTGATCACTAATCTAAGGAAAATCCATGCAGCTCTGCTCTGTGGGATATCTTCTAAGCTGAGTCTATTAATATGTGTGGGATCTAGGAAACAGTGAAGACATTTAGAGTTGGACGCAAAGTCTGTTTTAGGCTCAAGTGTCCAAGATGCAGGCTGATTCTGTGCTTTCTGCACATGCAGGATAGTGTTTTTTGTTGGATCCGCCTAAAACGGACTTTGCGTCCGACTCTAAATGAGGTTCATAGTGTGTACAGTGATAAATAAGGTTGCTGTAATGTCACAAAAAGGTAACTTAATAGTGACTAGAAGAAGGGGAAATGTATAAGCATTATTATGGTCAGTTTAATTTAAAATTGTATTTAATTGATTACAATGGTTTTACAAACAGACTTATCATTACACCAGAAATACAACACAGTACAGTAAACAGAAACATCAATCAGTGTATATAGAGAAGTATTTAGGAATGAATAAGAGAGGCATAAGTCTACTTATGCAATAGTATAGTGCAACCATGTTACACAGTTACAAAGTTAATAAGGTTGTGAAAAGACAGAGGTCAATCAAGTTCAACCTGTTATAAATTGTAATTACGTTGATCCAAGAAGGCAACAATTTAATCTCACAGGAAGCTAAAAATTCCTTCCTGATGCCATAAAGAACAGTCGGATACATTCCCTGGGTCAAGAAATTCAGCAGCTTAACCACCCTTACAGTAAAGAACCCCTTCTAATACTGAAGGCTCATTTGCACCGGATGCAAATGTCCTTTTTGTGGACACTTATATGAAATATATATATATATATATATATATATATATATATATAAATCGTTCTATTGACATTGAATATATTTATGTATATTCCACTTTGCATAAAACAAATGGAAAATGCAGCATAAAAATATTTGACAAGCAAAGTAGTTTTCTACTTTTTGATGCACACATTAGATTGTGGTAATCCTATTTTATACTGCCACAAAGAGCTCTCAGGTAGTCTACAAGGGGACATTTATTTGGTTCATTTTGAGGACAGAGAATATTCGCTGTTTGGTTACTGGGAAATAACTGCCACACTAAATAATTTAAATGCATCGTATTAAAAGTTGTAAAAGAGTGGGTTGAGCATACTAAAAGCATTTATTATTGATTTTATATATGTTAGTAGCCCTCGGTATGGCATGATTCTGTATGGCTCACACATATTGTTTCAATAAGTAATGTCAGAAAAAGCATAGGAAGAAGAAGGGAGAATGTAGTTAGTATGTTTGTTGTACTGTAAGATCCATTTGCTACCATCCTACTTCAAATTACCTTCCAGGGATATATTTCCTTCAAGCAGGACCTTCCAGACACACTAGGCAATGTACTTTATAGATGGACCTTTATTTGCTACAAACCCAATCAGTGATCATCCTAGAAATTGTATTTTTTTTCTGATTTGAAATGCTCCTACTGAATAAATATTATCTTATAAACTGCAGAGAATAAGAGCAGGCAGTGATTACATATTGCATCCAATATAGACAACAAGAAGAAATGTACTTTGTGTTTGGTTAAACAGGGACAAGTTCCAGGGACAAAGCAGGGGTAGTTTGTACCTATCTATACGTGTGCAGGATAGTGTACATAAAATCTGCTCTGCTGATGATTAACATCAATGTAGTGTAATATTATATTACATAAATAGTAATGTACCTTTTTAAATATAACATATCATCCAGCTGTGATATATAGTTAATCTTAACTATATATAAAATAGTGTATAACTTGCATTAAATGTGCACATATATTAAACTAACATCACTAGGTGTGGTT
Organism: Mixophyes fleayi; assembly: GCF_038048845.1. Lineage (NCBI taxonomy): Eukaryota > Metazoa > Chordata > Amphibia > Anura > Limnodynastidae > Mixophyes > Mixophyes fleayi. The sequence goes on along the minus strand of NC_134403.1, from coordinate 248,727,260 downwards.
GCTCATTTGCATAACCCCACCCATTGTGGCTGCTGTGGAGACACAGGATACTGGGGTAGATACTTTGTAAAGACGTGTCTATATTTTCAGGGTGAAACACTTATCACTGTGATGTACCCACTGTATCCTACTTAAGGGTCTGGTGAACACAAAGTAATTTGGATCTTATCTTTCTGTTTCTGCAGGATGTCTTATCTCACTCCATGTCCTGTGTACACAGGAGATATTAGGATAGGAAATATGCTGCTCTTTGGTGGGAGTTTAGGTGGCTCTAACCAGGACAAACCCATCAGACCTTTTGATGTTGCAATGTTAGTGGCTGCAATAAGGAAATTAGACATTTGGAACAATAAAGTGAGATATTACCAGTATCCCGCCCACACACTTCCAAAATCTACTGAGAATGCATAGGTCAAGCAAAGGTTAGAGAGAATTCACTACATGTGGTTCATCCTTAAATATTCATTCCATTCCCTGCAGGTGGTCTCATCACACAAAAGATATGTAAATACACAGGATTGATAAAAGCAGATAAGAGAGGCAGTTGTTTTAAATCAATTTGGTTTTATAAAGATAAAGATCAGGAATGCCACAAAGTGAAATCACAATACATGATATACATGGTATTGTAGGCGATTCTACATTGTTTTCCAACAATATGTATCATTCAATTATATCTAAAAAGTGACCTGAAAGATAAGTTTATGTTTGTGGACTTTAAAAAATAATAGACCCAACAGCTCTGTTTTACAAAATAACAATACTCACCTATCTTCAGCTGCCTCAATGCTGTAGGATTTTCACACCTTGTGACCAGACACAATTTCACATTTTGAAATGTGTTGATTCAAAGAGGCATAACTGTTTTATTTGTTACTCCACACAAGTGAATTTTATATTATTTCTTCAGTATGCATAGGACCTTCTTTTGGTAGCAGAATAATTATATTTTTATTTGTTTGTCATTATATATAGAAGAATGAGTTAAAATGTGAAACAACACATTTTTCCATGACTCTTCCCAAATTTAGTTTCACATAATTACAAAAACCTTAGCTGTCGCCCCTGGAATGTAATTGACTGTTTATGTTGCATATAGGGATACCAAATATTTAGATTACAAAACATTTATAATAGTTTTAGGGTTAAATTCAATTTTACTCCCCCCCCCCCCCAGTTAGAACATAGCATCACAGCACATGAGTATAACATATATGTGCACACAAATTCTTAGTTTGTCAGAAAAGTTGGGTAGGGCTCAGGTTAGAAAGACAGATATTGGGAGCTGATTTGGGTGGTTGGGGTGACCATCATTCTATGTCGCATTTAAATACAAGGAATGACACAGTCTCGGTATGATAAAGAGAGAGCTTGAAAAGAATGGAACATTTTTATATTTATTGGTTAAAACATTTTATCAACATTTAAATTTGTTATAGCTTTTTTTATTTCTGTAAATACTGTTAAAAACTTTAGTTTTGTATCTATTTTTTGCACTATTGGAGACCCAATAGTGAGGGAAAACTATCACGCTATTGGATCTAATGTTATTTGGGTCTAATAGTAACGTATTTATAAGCATTTGATAGCTCCAGGTATTCCATGATCTAATCATTTTACTGATAGAAGAGATCCGTTCTGGACCTCAGCTATACTTCTATTGATCCTTCCAGGCGCGAGTTGGCAAAGTTCAGCCCTGGGGGTGCACAGGCCCAAACAGCTTTCAGACTGAGCGGCCCGATGCCCCCCGGCCCAGGGTCCTCCCACTGCACAGTAAATTCCTGGTGCTGTCATCATGATGTCACTAAGTTACATGCCATACCCCAGCTACTGACTGCAGAAGTGCTTTGTACATTTACATTCAACATACTGGGTTAACTTTAAATTGAGCATTTAAGTTCCTGTCCCTTCAGAGGACCCTTAGATTGGCACTCACAGCTCAGGTTCAACAACAGGGATGTACGCAGGCTGTAAGGCTGTCATTAGTAGCCTCAGTACACACACATCAGGTTAGAGCCATAGACCCTCCAGTTCAATGTAAATTGACTGGTGGCCAGTCAGGTGCAGTTTAAACTTTGGTTACATGCACTCTTTAACAATGTCATCTGCCTTATGAAAAGCTTATTGTGATGGTGATAATATAATATACCTGATCAATAAACACACATATCATTCTTCTTACCTGGTGCACAAAAACATCTACAGGGATCTCCAGATTAACTCCTTTTTTCGTGGTCATTGTGAGGAAGCCAAACCCCATTCTAACATTGAACCATTTGCATATTCCAGACCCTTGAAGGACATTAGTTTCTGTAGGCTGGGGAGAATCTGAGGAGTTGCCTACAGGCTTGGAGAACCCACCTGTAAACATACAAGCATGATTAGTTAAGGTTTCAGATATTGTATTAACAATGTTGGGCTCAATAGAGATGGTAACTCCAAATGCTTAAAATGGTCTATACAGGCACACATTTGTCTGTCTTTTTACACCCGTAGAAGGGCCTTTGGGCAGAATTACCATAAAACAAAATATACACAGCCATAAATAAGATTGTAAGCTTACAGGAGCATGGCCTGCTCCATCCTTATTTCACATCCACTCTCATCGTACTGCTACCTTGCATGCCACTGATTTGTATTTAAGATTTCTCCCTACTGTCCTGCACAGTGGTGCTTTACTAGTAAATGATAATAATTATAATGAATTAAGGAGCTACGTAATGTATGTCATTATACATCTACAAGTAAATACCAAAAGAAAGACAATAGGACCAAGAAAAGATACTGTGGGTTTGGGTAGAATAGAGGAACAGTTGCTATATATTGAGCACAACATTGCTACGATTATAAGAAACTCATTTTCCTTGCTTCCACTAGCCCAAACTCAAATAAATACACTTACATTGGCTTAAAGGGAAACAAAATGGGATATGCAAAAAAAAGTTTAATTGAAATTATAGAGATCCAGGGATCTATATTAAAAGAGCTACATGATATATAAAATAAGTATAATATGTATGTTTAAACTCTACAATATTTCTTGCCTAAATGATCAAAATGGCAAAATCACATACATAATATAGCAGGGTATACAATTAACACAATAGTTATGTGTCTATTGCAATGCTCATTAATTCATATGGGCTTTGCAGGTATATATAAATCATGACAATGTAACATTTTCAGAAAGGTTAAGCTTTTTGTTATAAGTTTATTACATGATGATAGCATTTATGCAAGACAGGCGCATTTGATTCCATTCCAGTCATTCAATGGGGCTACAACAGAAACCTAATACAATTCTAAGAACATAACATCTCATTCCAGCTCTTTTCCTTCTGAGAAATACAATACTCATTTTGCAGTTTGAAACATATAATTGTCACACTTATTATCATAATATAACTGATCATATTAATACTATCCAACTACAACTGTAATTGAAGAAGATGTGAATGACTATTGTAAACCCCCTTTGTAATCACTGTTTCTGAACGGAGGGTCCTTTATTGACACAATTCATACCAACCTAAAAGATTTTCCTTGAAACATTTAATTCAACAGTTAATGTATTAACTCAAAGTACCAATAGTGTACATGCAACTTCCATACAAACATTTCCTTGTGAAGTACACTCATGTATTTCCAACATCTCTGACTATGAACAATGCTTGAAAGAAGCCATCTATCCATATCTGTGCATTCAACAACTTGTCCTCATTAGCACATAAGTTCAATACTATATTAAAAGAGAAATTAAAACATAATCTATAACTCCTGTTTTAAAAGATAGGACTGTTAAATACAGATAAGACACACGCTACTTAACTGTAACTACTTAACCGTTTATCATTTTGAATAAAATACTAATAAAATTACTGATAATGCCAAAGAAAAGGGGATTCATGTACGTTTTTCAATAAAATATGTACAGTATTAATACAAATATACAACTAATTTTGTTAAATCACGTTGAGACAACTAAGCTGTTTTGTAACAGATAACAGCAAAGTATTTATTTCCTTCGGCAAATAATAACATCATGTCTTGGAAGGGAAAATACACATAAGAAAAACGAACCCATCAAACTGCCAAGAGCATAGCTTTTTAGCGCTCACCTATTAATTACAAAGTAACCGTAAATAAACTACTATTATAGCAACAATTGCACATAAGCATGAGACTGTTTCGTTTCAATAGATTTTCTTCCACAGGACAAAATGCAAATGTATTTCCAACATATGTTTATTATTACAGTTTAATCTATTTGTTTGTGGACACATCTCCAAAAAGCGGAGAATCCAGAAAAATACTAGTGCTGAAGCGCCAGGGGGAGGTGTTTCCATCACCCAAAAAACGGGACACGGAGACGTCCCAAAACCTGTTCAGTGAATGGTGCCACCGAGTGCCCGCACACAGACATCCATCTCCCCCAACCCTACGCGCTTCACAGACCCTGCCTAAAGCAACGATCAATTCATCACCTTCGGTCTCCTGATTGGAGACAGAACCCATTTGCGGAGTCCCTCTTGAAGTAATTATAGTATCTTAAGGTCTCCCCTGAAGTCGTGTCCCAGCTGAGGTTGCGTGGCCTCCAGTTTTGTGAGATACTTCAGCTTTTCAAATCACCCACCCTCCCCCAAAACTAGAAAAAGAGATTAAACGCACAGAAGGGGGAAATAAGGTTTGCTATATATTCACTAAACAATAGCGATGGGAGGGCTGTTGCATTTGAAAAGATCCAAAATTCTGCAAGACAATGGAAGGCCAATAGGCAAAGCTTCCATTTCACTCCTTGTCCTCACCAACACTCTTTAAGATTACAGTACAATCACCTTTTGGACTAAAAATGATGCCCCTACCCCCTTCAATCCGATCACCTTCTGCCATGTTGAGCTCCAAGGTTAAGTGGTGGTCTTCAAACAGAGGTCAGGATGAGCTCCGATGTAAGTCCACGTGATTAAATGTTGTCATATTGTCACACTCACTTGCTCCTCGTCAAAAAGAATATTCAGACACGACTCGCTCTGAAAATAAATGCACCCCGTGGCTTGGGGTGCTCCAACTGTCCAATCAGCAGCAGAGACCACCTGCCAGGTCAGAAATGAATGACTACCACACTTGGGCACACTATTAAGACCTCCCCTATGAATCCCACCCCCCTGGACAAATGTAGCTGAAAGATGACCAGTCAGTGGTTGAGCTGACCTGGAGTGATTTCCCAATTCCATCTTCTCTTATTCGGTCCCCTCCCCCAGAGCACAGGAGAACAGAAGGGAGGGGGTGTTAGGAACATTTGAAGATTAATTGACAGTGTTCAAAATTTCGTGGAAGTACTTTGGGACTTGTGGAACCAACCTTCTGCTCATTCCCCATAAATTATAATTATTACTCACCTGCAGGAAAACGACTTTCATAGCCATTGACTTGTGATTCATCATTTTTTAAAATATTGCAGCGATTTAACATGAAATTGTGGTTATTTCGGTATATTTCATTCTGGATCCATTAAGACGGAAGACGTGCAGATATTGTCCTACAATATAGTACTGGTGATAGTTTGCGTACACACAATGGATCAACGAAATCTGTGTTTTGGTTGGTTTATGTACCTACTAGGTGTTGGTGCAATTGTAATGCATTGATCAAAAGACAGCAGGATACAACTCCCCTGGTCCCACAGGGTTCCTTGTTTTTTTTTTTTTTTTTACTAAGACCTCTCTGTGAAGCTACTGTTTAAAAGGTGATAATTCCCTTCAACCAACCATCAAGGAATTTAAAAGCCATTTCTTGTCTGTCACACCCATGTATGGGACAAAAGCCTTGTCACAGAATGTGCAGTCACAATTTCCGGTGGTCAGTTTAATCTAGTCCTGGCCTCTGGTTTTAATTGAAACCTTTAACTATTAACTGCCTGAAGTGACACACACGAGGGGAGGTCGGCTGGCTGGTATTACCTTATTTGAAATTACATCATAGACTCACTATACACACACACACACACACATATATATATATATATATTATATATATATATATATATATATATATATATATATATATATAGTGTTGTTGTTCTTACTTATTTTATAAATATTGTTTTCTATTACCTGAAAGTGGATTTTGTTTCGAAGTACGATTGGTCAGGTTGCGTTAAAGTAGCTTACCCATGGCCATCATCATCATCACATATGAATCATATTTTTGTTTCATGTGTTTATGTGTGTATGTTTTGTGTGTGTGCGTTTATGTCGTTAGAAGATGGGATGATAATTACATTTTGAACAATGTAATTTGACTTATAGTGGTAATGGCCATAAATGGTACAAAGCCAATAGTACAACTTTTTTTCCAGTCTGTGTCCCAACTCTAAACCCTATGTTTGTATTATTGGCAGGTCATATTATTGCTGTTGATCTAATAGTATAATATTGTGTTGTAATTTCTGTGGTGTTGCATGTGGAGTAATTCTCAAGGCATCATCTCAGGCATATTTAAATAAAGTGCATTCAGAACGTTAATTAGATGTGGCAATGACATTCAAGACGTGAATGTTGCGTTATTTTCGGAAGAGATCAATAATGCAGACAGTGTACAGTTGAGGTTCTATGAATGACGTTTTATGTTAATGAGATGCAGGGTCATCACTAGGTTTATTGGGTCTAGTATGGCCATCAATGAGTGGGAGGGCAGCTAACTGAGGGTCAGAATCACCTCTCCTGGCTGAAACATGAGGATGGGGGAGGGATGAGAGTGCTTCCGATTGCTTTCACCTTTTTAGGCGACGGAAACAAGGGTAGTGGGGGCAGAAAGGAAGATAAATATACCCTACATATTTGAGATTCCTGGCAATTTACAGGGAGGGGAAGCAAGCAGACGGCCCGAATTTCCCATGGTTCATTCATAGAGACCATCGCACAAGGGGAGCTGATGGGTGGTCCTTCACCATGCATCTAAGTGGCTATTATCACAATTCTTAAGCACTTATTCGATTTGCTACTAGTAATAAGAGAAATAGCGGTCGTTTTCAACATTAACCAAAGATAAAATACAAATGACCGCAAAGGAAGGTGGTTTTAATTACTTCTTAGAGTTGACTAGTGTTAAACAAGAAAAATAAGGCACACCTCTGATGTGTATATTATCAGCCTTTGTTACATTGTATATTGTAGTATTTGCAATTTACGCCCTCATCTGCAAGTAAAATCATAGAATGGTCTTTACATTTACAAATGTATTTGTAAACCTGTCTGACAAAGTAAATCAAAGTATCACAATGCATTTTTCTTTTTCAGCCGTTAAAGGAAGTTTTGCATTGCCTTTGGTGTTTTGTCTAACCACACAATGGTATTCATTACATAAATACCTTTATTTATTTAGAAACCAGTAGAAAACATTTTCTTCTTGCTTGGTGCCAGCCATGTTAAAACCGACATCTCAGAGAAACTTTGTAGCTATAAAGGCACTCTATATTAGGGTATATATACATTCTCACTTAAAAGCAATTGTGTCACTTTTCTTATAATGCAAAGTTCTGCTTGGGACCTTTACTGATCACTTAGGGCTTGTGTAGAGATGGACGCAATTTATGCTGACCAGCCTAGGGTTTATTTGGCATTATTGTGGACCCCACACTGCTGATTTCCTTATTGTACCACCAGCCCTGGCTGACAATGCCTAGTGCTGGTACTAGTAAATTCGGGGGGGGGGGGGGGGGGGGGGAGGGGGAGCAGCCAATTGATTTCCCCCGATTTAGCTAGTACCTGCTTAGGCTGGCAGCATGCTGTTTGCAGGCCCGGCGCTCCCATTAGGCAAGGTTAGGCACTTGCCTAGGGCGCCGGGCTCTGGAGGGCGCCACAGAACTGGAAATTAATTTTAAAACTGTGCGGCGACCGCTGATCATACCTGTCACGGCCGCCGCACAGCATTCAGATGCATGGGGAGGGAAAAAAGAGGCTATTGCTCACCACCGCCGCCTCTCTGCTCCGTCTCCTCCCCTCCACTCACTAGTGTCAGTGAGCGGAGGGGAGGAGACGGAGCAGAGAGGCGGCGGTGATGAGACAAGGTAAGAAAAGACGGGGTGAGGGGGGAGGAGGGCGCCGATTTTTGCGCGGGGGGGGAGAGGGCGCCGATTTTGCCTAGGGTGCCATGGACCCTAGCACCGGCCCTGGCTGTTTGGACCAGGGTTTGAGTATCCTGTTTATTAAAATGTAATTTCATTTTTTAGTATTACAGCAAGGTCTGTGCTGATGGTCATCATCATTAGCATGGATTTTGCCCCAGAGGGGAAGCTGCACCAGTGGGGAAGCACCCACACCAGATACTCTCCTGGAGGCATACCTGCAGCTACTTCAAATGACTCTTCATAAGGCCCTTAGTTGAGACCACACAATGTCAACTGAGATTCACCATTTTACTGTGTACCTCACTGCAAGCAAATATGTGCAATATGAATATAATTAGTATGTTAGGATTGCACATGTTAAGGAGACAGGTTTAATTGGTGCCTGGAGTATAGAAAGAGTTGAGGCAGTCTGGCAATTTGATTGTTTAGTATGTTTTTTTTTACACGGATGTTAACCTGTAAGTCTTGTGAAAAGTGAAGTGTGCATTACTGAAATGTCTGGATGTGTTATTTAAAAGAGCTGTGACCATTATATATCTGTATATATCTTTACAGTTCTCTAAAGGACAGCCATTCACACATTAGGAACTATTTTTTATAAAACAACTGAAATGGGCAATTATAGAGCAAAGGGAGTTTTTTCACTAACGAAGTGCAAAGTTGAAAAATGTATCATAACCCACTAGAACTGTGCTTTCAATGTCTGGCATGAACTAGATGGATGCCATTTGATTGTTATGGCTACTGTACACTGGAAGCTTTGCACGGTGTTAGCAAGTAACCCAAATTGCTTGCAATGTGACAGATTTCATGGAATGGCGAATATGCCATGTTATCATCATCAACACTTATTTATATAGTGCCAGCAAATTCCGTAGCTCATTACAATTGGAATGTTATGAAATCTTTTCCATATACAGTTGTATATAGTTGTCAACGTGGGCTGGTATACAGTGGTATGCCACATTGCATCTTTTCCTAGTCATTCTCTTACTTTGTCTCTTCAATAATGTCTATATCTTCGGTGTCCATCATTTTGCTGCAAACATTCCAGGGGGTAAATGTATGAAACCTTCTTAAAAGGAATAGTGGAGGTGTTGCGTATAGCAGCCAATTAGGTTCTAGCTATCATTTTCTAGAATTCTCTACATAAATGATAGATATAATCTGATCGGTTGCTGTGGGAAACACCTCCACTTTTCCTTTTTAGAATATTTAATACATTTACCCCAGATGATCCTTCACCCGCACATAAAGCTAATAATGCACATTATGGGACATTATACGAAAACTGTACAGAAAAGCTGGTTATGCCTATTGCAACCAACAAATTCTAAAGGTTATTTTTCAAGTAGAGTCTACTGAATAAATGCCTCATGATTGCTAGGAGCAAAAAAAATAATTCTGCACGATTACCTGTAACACAGTTGTCTGAATCTTGCCCTATTCAGATTTAAATGAAAAACACTTTCTGTGCTTTAAGTTGTTTGAGTCTTTATTTTTGGCCTGGAGAAATCACCTTCCACAAGTTGTGATACAATAATAAGCAAAATCACAGAGAATCTAGATGTTTATTCCAAAAAACTAAAAGATAACCTCCTAAAACTGAAAATTCTGGGAGTCCATTAAGTTAAACAATAATACTGAATATTAGTTACCTGGGTTTGGCTGCACACAGACCTATTTATCAAAGTCCCCCGGACGGTGATAGCTAAAGCCTGATTTCGCTAGCGATAGCCTTCACCGGGTCTCTCTGACAAAGGCTTCCCTATATAAAACATGGGGAAGCCTATTTAACGACAACAGTGGTGGTAAAAGTGCCTTAAATGTTCTCCTATAGCTATCACTATCTCAGGATAACGATAGCAGAGGATCCTTACTTTAAAAAATGTATTATCTATTTAAATAAAGCATTTTTTAACGTTGAAATATATTGAAATAAATATATTTTTTTATTTTTTAAAAAAAAATAATTCAATTTTATTTTTAAATTTTCTATTTTTATTGGAATTGGTAGCCAAAGTCTAGGCTTGCAGTTCTAGGATGCAAAGTCCATTTAAGAAGTGTAGGAGTGGGAGTGTGCCGCAGCTTGGTAGGGTATTACGAGTGGCAAGCAACCCCATTTGCGTCCCACTCTTAATACCCTATCGAGCTGTGAGCAGTTCTTGCAGCTAGCTAAAGCTTGCGCCACCTAATTTCTGCCGCACAGCTTTAGCCCTGTTTTGACGTGTGTTGCGTCTGCGCCTTACTGCGACTAGGATGTATTTACATGATCACGCCTTCACAATTACGCATTCCTCCTGTTCTCTCGTAGTGAGTCGCAAGCTGTCGCAAGTGTTAATTGCGGATTTGGTGCTTTCTGCACATGCGTGGTAGTGTTTTTTGGTTAGATCCGCCTAAAACGGACTTTGCGTCCAACTCTAAATGAGGTCCCTAGTGCACATGTATGAACCGTCCATGTGCATTTTCCTCCAAACTGATCTGGTGAAGCAGTAAATGCAGCCTTAACGCTGCCAGCCACTATTATTGAGGAGTTGAGCATTACTCAGGTGCCCTGGTGAAACTTTAATAGTTGATTTTTTTCATTTCAGAGATAGAAAAACTTTGGTATCACCATATGTTGGTAAATAGGGACCCAGGTCAGACAACAATGGCCATAATCTGTTGTTACATACAACAAATACTAATTAAATTCATAAATAAAGAAAAATGATACCGCACCACATAGTATTTCTTGCAAACAAAAACCTGTAAAATAGTGTATGAATGACTTCATTTTTAAGCAGGATAGCAAATTATAAGTTGTAAGACTTATTTTCAAAGTTGTTCTATATCAGGAGCAAGTTAAATTCAATAAGACATAGAAAAGTTCAAACTACATAAAACAGCTAATAAATAATTATAATATCGTACATGACAGCCTAAAACACACCAACATTTGACACATTTTCGTGGATTTTAGATACAAGTGCAGAAAACATTGTATCTAATAGAAATAATAACTTATACAAAATCAGTATCTGCAATGACTAGATACTTATTAACTTAAAATCAACACTTAAACATCACATTTCAGGAAGATGTTAGAAAACAAGATAATCCAAACTGGACATTCAAACCATAATGGGTTAATTTCTGCAAGTGGGGAATTGAAAAGCATTCAAATGTTAAAAGCCTCAGATCACAACAACTGTTGATGGGGGAGGGTGGTTTAACTACCATCCACTTTAATTAATAAGTATTGTGTTTCTTTAGGTAAATGTTGTGAAGTAGTTTTTAAATCAGGAAGGGATTTCTATTTATTTTTTGTTAACCACTTTTATACACACCATATTACTTGCATTCTCTGAGATTTTGGTCATATACCCTAGGGGTATATTTACTAAACTGCGGGTTTGAAAAAAAATCAGATTCTAGTTATTATTTAGTACATTCAACAAAATGACAGCTAGAATCTGATTGGTTGCTATAGGCAACATCTTCACTTTTTCAAAGCCGCAGTTTAGTAAATATACCCCTTAGTGTCTTGCCCTCAAACAATTTAGCACTGGGGAACTTAAGTAAAAAAAATCCTAAGTTTCTCATATTTTGCTCTGATTGTCCCATATAAGACTGTTACATGCTAAATGTAGCATCCTTAACACTGCTTAGTGAAAACATGAAGGGTTTCTTCTTGTGGATACTAATTTTGCTTGCATTGTTATTCGTGTTAGCATACAATGTATTACTTATATATGAATGGGCACCAGGGGATGCAATAGCGATTTTATATTATTTCATTACATTGGTATGCATGTGTGTATATTGCATGTATTGCTGAATCATTAGTCTGTTTGTGTGCAAATTTCCATGTTTATTTCTGGTAATGTTGGTGGATGTAGCCTGCATTGGCTATTACCTAGTGTGTACCAGTATCATTATCATCATCACCATGTATTTATATAGCACCACTAATTCTGCAGCCCTGTACAGAGAATATTTGTTACTCACATCAGTCCCTGCCCCATTAGAGTTTACAGTGTAAATTCCCTAACACACATACACAGACTAGGATTAATTTTGTTAGCAGCCAATTAACCTACAAGTATGTTTTTGGAGTGTGGGAGGAAACCGAAGCACCTGGAGGAAACCCACGCAAACACACAGAGAACATACAAACTCCACACAGATAAGGCCCAGTTCGGGAATCCCTAGTGCTGTGAGGCAGAAGGGCTAACCACTGAGCCACCGTGCTGCCCCCAATTTTTTTTCTATCAGACTTGCAATGTTTTTCACACTTCCACTTTGCCTGCCATCTTCCACCCAACTAGACTCATCTCAGCCAAGGAGAACAACAACTTTAAGGAGACCGTGGTTATACTGTAGTGTTTGGTAATGATTCCACACCATGTGATGGAAGGGTGGGAACACAGATAGCTTCATTAATATTACTAAAGAGCAAAAAGGATTGTAAGGTTTATAAATGGCCTCACATGCTCACTATCCAAGCCCAGCAGTTGCAGTCAGCAGTTAGGATGGGAAGTGCTGCATGGGAATACCAAAAATAGAGATTACAATCTGAAAAAATATGGAACCATCATATTTTGCACAACAGTTTGCAAATGTTTGTTGTGAATGAAATTTGCATGTGTACAAAAGTAAAAAGAATAATCCCATAGTACTGCCTACTATCACATTTATACAATCTTTTTACTTCATTTGCACTGTTACTATTTCTACCTAAATACTTCTCATTTGACCCTCCTTTATGCAGTAATTATGATAGTAATGGAATACAAAGACTTCCTTTGTTTCACGTTTCTCAACATTATATTTTTCATTTGTATTTATATTGATTTATCTGTGCATATCAATATGTTTCAGATCAAATCCATCTATGCGTAAGGCTCCTGCTAAATTATTTTTATTTATAAAGCAACATCTTCTTCCACAGCACTGTACAGAGTAAATAATATATACATGGCCTTATAGAAGAAAATGACACGATTGAAACAATTACGCAAACATGAGATAATAGGGATGAGAACCCTGCTCAAAAACTTACAATCTAAAGGAAAAAGGATAAAGCAAGAAGTGAAGGAAGAAAAACTAATTCTCCTACATCTATATCAGGAATGCCTCCAGGAGTGCACGCTCCACTCCTACACATTGATTAGAATATCTTGTCACACGAAACAAAATCCCATTTTTACAATCATGATCAGAATTGGACACATTATAATGGATATACTGCATTCTGCTTAAATAGCCCTGATCCACCCATGTCCAGTCTTCTCTGTTATCCTAAACAGTAAAAATGTTGTCTTCCCACAAGAGATGCTATATTGCCCTGTAATACATGTGTGTATCCATAAAAAACAGGGGCGTGATATATTTTTCTTTTACTGCCTTTGTTAATGACACTCATAGTCTACACAATTTTAAAGACTGTTATTTTAAATCTCATGTATAAAATAGCTTATGTCATTTCAAATAACTGAAGCATATAAAACTAAAAAATGACACAATCGTATTTTACCTCAATAAAATTATTTGTAATATGTTTTTGAAACATAAAATTAAGTGGGCATAATTGTATTTTACATGAATATAATTTTGACGTTTCATTGCAGGAATAAACTATTATAAATTTGGGACTTTTGCTATTATCAGCTTTGTGATACTTCCTCTGCCTCATTGAACTGTTAATTTCTGCTGTACTGTATTACCAAGAGAGACCTACCTGTTGTGTAAAACTGTTGTAGAGAGACAGTTGAGCTGTATGCAGGGAAATTCCAAATCAATAAAATAGAAAGATAAAAATTTATTTTACTTTTGTTTCCATTTTTTTTGTAACATTGGTTGCAAATTACAGTCCTATGTTTTAATACAGAACACACTCAAGAAAAACAAACATTTTTATTAATGGTGATTTTCTGTCCCAAGAACCATACATAAACTTTAATTCTATGATACTTACTCTGTTGAAAATATAATGTGTTTTGTGGGTAGTAATATGTGCTGGAGTCATATCCAGACAAGAGACCATTCAGTCAATCCATTCTGTGTCTTGAGTAATTAAAAAGTTTTTCAAAAATGTAATAGATAAACTAGTGCCTTTTTAATTTAATAATACATATAAAATAACTGAATACTGCCACATAAAATTAAAAGAAAGAGGCTGAGCACATTTACTATACTCTGTCCAAGGTCCTGAAGAGGGGGCTTTGAATCTTCTCCAGAAAGCAAACTTGTAAATGCAGAGTCCCTGAATACATCATACACATGTATCGAGAAGGAATCAAAATATGTAATTTATTTATAGCACAATTTTGCAGATATTGGACCTGAGTTATTAAGGCGCATTGTGTTGGCAGCACGGTGGATAAGTGGTTAGCACTCCTGCCTTACAGCACTGGGGGTCATGAGTTCAATTCTGTGAGGAGTTTGTATGTTCTCCCTGTGTTTGCGTGGGTTTTCTCTGGGTGCTCTGGTTTCCTCCCACACTCCAAACACACACTGGGAGGTTAATTGGCTGCTAACAAATTAACCCTAGACTGTGTGTATTAGGGAATTTAGACTGTAAGGCCCAATGGGGCAGGGATTGATGTGAGTGAGTTCTCTGTTCAGCGCTGTGGAATTAGTGGTGCTATATAAACAAATGATGATGCTGATGATCGTGCATTTGTCTCACACTGCACATAAATCGGCTCTGCATACTCCCGTAGCCAACAAGGAACAGATCTAAATATATGTGTGGTGATCACTATGGGTGTAGGTGTACTCTGCTCTACTAGACCAGACACTGCAGGATGCATACAATACATATGTGGAATATAAAATCAAAAGAGCACACAGAAAAAACAATATTATGCAGTTAATGTTACCTGTCAATAGCATAGTCATTTATGATTTTACATGGAAATTTATAAAAAATTTCCCCCCCTTGGAAAACCATTTATTAGTCTGTCCTTAATATCTACTGTATATAAAATACATTTTTACAGTTGCTACTGATTGCAGACACTTGTTATAGCATGCATACGATACTGACATAACTAGGAGTCAGGACTTAGACTAGCCCATTAGCTGGTGCAAGAGATACAGCAGAAAGACAACTAACTTTGAGATGCCCAGAGCTTGATTCGGATGTGGCTGCGTGTGCTCGAGCATGGCACACACTCGTACTGTAAATTAACGACAGCCAAACGCCCCTTCTCTCCCCGAAATTTAGGCTGTAATAAATGTGTTATGCATATGAAGATGGAGTGGACAGGGCTGCGTGTTCTGGAAGGTCCTTGTCTTTACACAAAAATGGAAGTATATATTATGCTAGACAAGTGATAGTTTGTGCAAAATACCACATACTTATGTATATTTTGTAGATTGTTTAACTTACCTGTCTGTCACCATTTGGCAGTTACAATGGTTTTCTACTTACTGCTGAGATGGCCAGAGAGCTAAGAAGTCTAAATCAAGTTCGCCTTGCCTCTGTAGCAACATACAGTGATTCATAGTCCAAGTATTACGCTTTGATAAAATTATTTAAAAAAAACCCAGCTTATAATATATACATATGCACCACAAAGCGACACATAGTAGCCTATAATATTCATGCCAAATACTCTATTTACTCCCTTGAAAAAACATAGGTGAAACATAAGTTGGGAAAGTGATGTAATTTCTGACCTCACAGAACCCGGAAGTAGCGACTGGCATCAGCAGTGAACGCCGTGATGATCAGCTTAAGTTAGTGTCCTTTTACTTAGTTTGACCACATGTGCGACCTAGGGGAAATTATTATGCGTTATGTTACCATAAAATGTAGGATTTGGAGCATATGTATGATTGCAATGGATCAATATTATTAAAGTCCAGTATAGACTGACAATATAAGAGAGGCTCTATATATTACGTGCATATAGCTCATATTAAGACATGGGATTTATTAAGTCTGGGCATGTTGCACTGGGCTAATTTGATGTAATATCTACAGTAATAAGCGATAATACCCAATGGGCAGGATCTAAACCTGTTATTCAGTAGGCAACATGTACGTTCAAATGAATAGCTTCCCTTGATAATAAGCATAGCTAGTTATTAATGCATGATTCTCTTTGCCAAAAGAATTTTCTGAGCCTTTGACACTAACTAGGTAGCTAGCCGGAGAGCAATTGAGGGATCAGTTATCCAATTCCACCATAAGTATAATTAATAACATACAGCGATTAGAATTGTTTTTGCTATTGTACCACATACCATATGTGGAGAACATAATGTCAGTATATCGGTGGATGTATTAATACACAGGTAATACCTCTCTGTACAATATGTAAGTAAATGATCCTGCTCTAAGATCGGCCAGTTTTGCTACTGAAGGGTTCCCAGTTTTTAATTCATTACACATTAGGTTCATAAACACACGCAATTTAAATTAATATTTCACCATCATGTCTGAAAATTGGTAATACATTTTAATGAAATTTCAAATAAAATGATCTTTTAATTTAATTAAAAAAAATAAAACATTTTTTGGTGGACTGGAGTGCCTCTTTCTTCTTTTCATTTGATGATCTTGATATCTATGTTGAGAGTGCACCCCATCTGTACAAATTTACAGGAATATTCTCTTCTATGCGCAAGCACACTTCTTGTATTCTGTTGTGAAGTATTTATACAGATGAATACATCAAACCTAAAAGAGGAATAATTTGGAAGTTAAGGCACACCCTGACTAATATTACTGCGATCAAATGCAGAAACAAGTGAAAGCTTTCAAGACAACTGTCTCTTCTTCACTATGGCTATCTCCAACCTATTATACACATATCATAGAAAGCAGGTGCTCATTAAAACCTACTCTTCAAAATTAAAACATAAAGTGCATTATGGGACAGAAAAAGACAAAAAAAAGCCCAAATTAGCAAATGTAGTTGGCATTGCAGTATTGACAGTATATTATTATTATTATTATTGTTATTATTATCATTATTATTATCTTTTATTAATAAGGCGGCACAAAGGTTCACAGTGTCGTACATAACATATATGGGAAGCAGTAATCCCTAACACATAGCATGCTACATGAAGAACAAAATGCAAAGACCAGATATACTGAATTAATAAGAAATACAAGTAACATGGTAATGCAGATCAAATTATTTGTGGGACAGTGAGTGAGAGTATTGGAAGTAATCATTGAGATGTAGGCCTAAACTTAAGGAAACAGGGCTAGGGAAGCAGGCCAAGAGGTACAGAGGGTGTTTATATACTAGAAGGAGAACACAAGGAAAGAGGACCCTGCTCATGAGAGCTTACATCCTAAAGGAAAGGGGGAGACACAAATAGGGTGGTACCGACAGGGGGTGAAAGTCGGGACAAGGAAGTTAGGAGGAAGGCTGATGGACTTGAATAAAGAGATGAGACTTAAGGACACGTTTGAAGCCTTTGAGAGTAGCTAACCTAATGGAGCATGGGAGATAATTCTAGAGCTGGGGAGTAGCCCGGGCAAAGTCTTGAAGGTGGGAGTGGAAAGATGTGATTAGTAAAGTAATGAGGCGGCAGTCATTTGCAGAGCGGAGGGGTTGGCAATGAGTGTAGGTAGAGATGAGTTTGGAGATGTAGGGTGGGTGGGGTTGATTGAGAGTTTGAAGGTGAGAGTGACGAGTTTAAATTTAATTATGTAGTCCATTGGGAGCCAATGTAGGGACTTCTGGAGGAGAACAGCAGGATAGAACGTCAGGAGAGAAAAATGAGGCAGACAGCAGCATTGAGGATAGACTTAAGAGGGGCAAGGTGAGAGTCAGGTAGGGCAGAAAGAAGAAGGTTACAGTAGTCAAGGCTTGAGATTACAAGAGAGTGAATAAGAGTTTTGTTGGCTTCCATGGTGAAAATGGGGTGCATCTTGGATATATTTCGGAGGTGGAAGCAGCAGGATTTTGAGAGGGACAGAATGTGAGGTTCAAAGGAGAGGGAGGAGTCGAGGATAACCCCAAGGCATCGGACTTGAGGGGCATATAGGAGAGTAGTGTTATTAACAGAAATAGAGACGGGGGAGATGGGAGAGCCCTGATAGGGAGGAAAGCAATAAGTTCAGTCTTGGAAATATTACGTTTAAGAAAAAGCTTGGCCATCCAAGGTGAGATGGTTAAGAGTCAGTAGGAGAAATGAGACATAAGGGAAGGGGAGAGGTCAGGTTATCATCAGCATAGAGGTTGGTACTGGAGGCCAAATGAACAGATGAGGACACCAAGAGAGGAGGTATAGTGGGTGAAGTGCAGGGGGCCAAGAACGGATCCTTGGGAAACTCCAACGGGTAAGGGAAGAGGGGGTGATGTGGAGTCATGTGTAGAGACTGAGAAGGATTGGTTTGTGAGATAACAGGAAAGGACAGGACAGTGTTACATATAGATTTAAGAGTTTGCAAAAGGAATGCATGGTCATCGGTATCAAAGACAACAGAGAGGTCCAGAAGGATTAAAAGGGATTTGGATTTAGCGAAGAGAAGTTCATTAGTTACCTAAGTAAGGGCAGTTTCAGTGGAGTGGAGGGGGCAAAAACAGGTTTGGAGTGGGTCAAGGAGTGAGTGAGAAGAGAGAAAGGAGGTGAGACGGTTGTAAACAACCCATTTGAGAGGTTTGAAGGCAAAAGGAAGGAATAATAATAATATTGGGCTGAACAGTCATTTATCGGGTGATTGGCCCAATAATTGGCTGAATACACTGTAATGTGTACCCACCCTTGCATCTAAAAAACATTTCCAGAATTCGCACATATCTCACTCAAGACATTGCAAAACTTTAATTCATGTACTAACTAACTAACTCCCTCCTTACTGGTCTTCCCCTAACTAGATTTAACCCCTGCAATCTATTGTGAATTCAGTGGCTAGACTAATTTTCCTAACAGAAAGTTCTTTTATTGGTGCTCTTCTCTGTCTGTCTCTACATTGTTTTTTTACAGCTCATTATTCAGTGAAAAGGTTAATTGTTTTAACATCAGTAGAAAAACACTGATCTTCAAATCCGAGAACTAGAGACAGGGGTTTATGCATAAAATATTACTGACACCTTAATTTTTTATCAAAGTAAAGTATATAATGTGAGATTATTTTTATAGCGGTATCAAGAAGAGTGTAAGATCAAAATTCCCCCTAGTGGCTGACTTGTAATGTAAATATCCAAAACGAGTCCCTTAAGAGTTGTGTTAAAGTATTCTGTTTTTTATCTGCACGATGCCCAACACATTGTTTTTCTGAGTTTTACCATCATGGCCATTCAAAAATGCCTGTGTAATGTATAAGTATCACCCTTAATATTTGCCAATCTTAAATATTGCAGCATACAAATTTTAAAATGTCTTATAGTGTGCCCAGCATATTGCTGACCACAAGCAAGCTGTAGTAAATAGACATCATTTTTTGACATACATGTTTTTCCTTTTAATTTTTTTTTATAAAACCATTCTCTTACAATAGAACCCATAATAGGACTGGATCTTTCCCTTTCCCAACATAGACAGTTAATTTATATAATTTTTATCACACTCTATAGTGAATCTGATGTTTGTCTCGTTATTATTGATGTAATTTTGGAAGATAAGTTGGTAGTCCACTGGGCCTGACATATATCTGTCAAATACAACAGCTCCCGAGAATTATTAATAACACACATCTGCTGATCCATGGATATAATAAAAGACATTTTATTTACAATTAATAATTATACGTCATCAGCTGCATAAGTTAATACAAAATTTAAAAAACATACACGTATGAGTCCATAAATAACTAAACATATAATAGAAACAGATAACTGGTCAAGCATTCAAATCTCACTGAACAAGGTTAATGGTCTTTTGTGCTGTTGGTAATGTTGATTTCTAAAGCTAGGTATACACTACAGTGTTTTTGTCCAATAATCGGCTCAATCAGCCGACATACGACCGCTCGTTCGAAAGTTGGGTCAGTGTGTGTAGTGACACAGTGGTCGAAAGTCTGCCCAAATGGACGATTGTTGCCTCATTTGGTTGGTCTTACCATTCAATATTTTCGTTCCAATCTCCTTTCTTTTTTTTTTTAACATTAATCGTTTTTATTGAGATTTGTTAGGTAAACGGGGGGTACGGAAAGAAAAAAAAGGGAAGGGAGGGGGAGTTTGAACACACCAATACAGCATTTGCAGGATTCATACATTCTACAATATACAGTTATTCAGTTTACTGTGGAACTTTAAACTAACCCGCCAGACCTGGTTTAGGACTTAGAGGACCCAACTTAAACACACTGTCGGGGCGCAGCCATTGACAAAGGACCACCATTCGCAAGGGGAGGGAAAGAAGGGTTATTTACTGGAGCCCCACCCCCCTCCATCACATAGACGTGCCATTTCATTAATAGGGAAGATGGTCTCATTGAATAGGGGACATGTAGGGTTTCCATCTCAAATGCATACTGGACTTTGGTTATTACCTTTGACAGGGTGGCCTCCATGCCTGAGCTATGGCGGCAATAAGTATATGGTTTAACACATAACAGGCCTGTCTCGGGACGTGAGGCGGATATACCTAGAGAAGGGCAATTTCAGGGGTGTGAGGAAGATCTAATCCTGTCACTTTCTTAGCTAAGTCAAATACCTGAGCCCAAAAAGAGCGCAAAACCGGGCATGTACAAAATATATGGAGCAAATCCCCAACCATCGAGCATTGCCTCCAGCACAGCTTAGACTGGTAGGGCCACATTCTATGCATTCTAGAGGGTGTCAGGTATAGTCAATTAACTAGTTTGATAAACATTTCAGTGTGGTTTAGACATTTGGACATACGGAAAGCATTTACATAAACTGCTTGCCACTGGTCCTCTGTAATGAGTATCTGGAGGTCTGATTCCCACTGAGGTTGGCTAGAGCTTTTGGCCATTGGTTCCGGGGAGGTGAATCCGTACCAGAAGGTGATACCAGCTCTTTTATTTCCTTTCGTAAGTTTCGAGAGGAGTGGGGCTGGGAGGACCTGTAGGGTCAGGTTATATCTCGAGAGGGAAGATATTCAGTGCCTGATTTGTAGATATTTGTAAAAATCTCTCGTTGGTATATGGAATTGGTGCTGAATTTGCGTGAAAGACATCAACCCCTGATCATCAAATAAAGATCCTAGGACTATTATGCCTTTCGCTATCCACAGGGACAGATTCACATCCGGCATCAATTTAGCCAAAGTCCTCAATGACAGGTTATTAGTGGGAAGAGATTTGGCAGGGGAATTCTCGATCAACTTGTCCCAGGCCCTCAGCGAGTCACTGGCTAGTCGGGACAGGGACCCACAAGGAGGGCGCCACCGTCTAGGCAGCCAGAGTAGATCCTGCAAGGGGAAATGTGGATTGCGAGCCCTTTCCAAATCTACCCATGGTTTTGTATTGGGGGAAGAGAGCAGTCTCTAAGTTGGGCCAGAAGGCAAGCCATATGATACCTAGCCAGGTCTGGAAGAGCTAGACCACCTCTTTGTCTAGTTAAGGACATACGAACACTAGCAATTCGTGGGGGTTTGTTCTTCCAAATGTATGCGCACATGATAGAATGTAACTTGTCCAGAATAGGTTTTGGTAAATACAAGGGCAACGTACGGAACAGATACATTAGTTTCGGCAAAATCATCATCTTAAAGGCTGCCAGCCTACCTAGCCAGGAGACCTCGCTGCACATCCATGACTTAGTCAAGGTGAGAATTAGGGGAATCAAAGCCGCAAAATTAAGGTCTACAATGTTGTTTATCGAGGGAGTAATCTGAATACCTAAATATCGGAGTGCCTCAGACTTCCATGAGTAAGGGAAAAGAGCCCCAAGGCTTGACACTTTAGGTGGCGGAAGATTAATAGGCAACGCGTCGGATTTAGTGGTATTCAATTTATAGTAGGACGCTCCAGTATATTTATCGAGTATATCATGGAGGGGCGGCAGCGAGGTCTCTGGGTCAGTTACAAACAGTAAAATGTCTTCTGCAAAAAGACACAGCTTGTGAACCGTCTGGTTGACTGTAACCCCAGGAAAGGACTTGGCCTGTCTAATAGCTTGAGCTAGAGGCTCTATTGCTAGAATGAAAATTAGGGGAGAAAGGGGACACCTTGCCTGGTGCCATTCAAAATCTTAAAATGCTCGGAAAGAAAACCGTTACTGAGTACTCTAGCTGTGAGGTCACTATAAAGAGCCATGATCCCATTCAAAAATCTATCTTTCAGCTCAAAGCGAAGTAGGACTTGCTGCATAAACCCCCAGTGCAACCTATCAAAGGCCTTTTCTGCGTCAAGGGAGAGAATTACTAGCTCAAGTTGGGACCCATCCATACTTTCAATGATGTTGAGAACTCGCCTTGCATTGTCAAAGGCCTGACGACCACTGACAAACCCCACTTGATCAGGGTGTATGAGCTGTGGGATGAGGTTTTGTTATCTATTAGCTATGAGCTTGGCGTAAATTTTAATGTCAGTATTCAACAAGGCAATAGGCCTTTAGTTAGATCAAAATGCAGGGTCCTTCCCCGGCTTTGGGATTGTTATCAGCTGAGACTCTAGCATTTCTTTGGGGAAGTGCCCCTGCTCATTACCAGTATTATACACTTGCATAAGAATAGGGGCTAAGTCAGACTTGAAAGCACTATAGAAATTATTAGTATAGCCGTCTGGGCCTGGGGCTTTATCTTTCGTAAATTTTTTAATAACCTCTTCAATTTCAGACTGTGTCCATGGGGTATCTAAGGACATGGCTGTTTCAGGATCAAGACTGGGAAGATTGAGGCCCTGTAGGAAGGAGTCTATGGCTTTGCTATTTGGCTGGATCGTAGAGAGATCTTCCTTCAGATTGTATAGGGTAGTTTAGAACTTAGCGAATATATTAGCTATGTCTTTGGGGTTAGAGACTTTTCGATCACCTTCCTCAAGCAGATATTTTATTCTGTTCCTAGCTTGTCTGCCTCTTAATTTATGCGCTAGCATCTTCCCTGCTCCATTCCCGGCCACGTAGAATTTTTGCTGCAATCTATTTAAGGCTGCTTGGGTCCTAGCCATAAGTAGTTTCTGTAGCTGGGCCCTCACCTGAGTAAGTTCCTTTTTAATCTATCTAGATGGGCGGACCTTATTTTGAGCCTCAAGCACTTGAAGTTTGGATTCTAACTCCTTCTGGCAGTGTGCATTTGCTCTCTTCAATCTAGCCCCTGTCTGGATGGCAACCCTCCGCATTACCACCTTTAGGGAACACCAGAAGTTAAATATATTAGTCTCTTCCGGGCTATTGGTTTGGCAGAATGAGGAGATAGAGTCCTTTAAGGCCAGTTTCGCTTCTAGCAGGGAAAGCAAATAAGCTGGGAAGCGCCATGGTCTGGGGGGAATATGAGGGCACGACAGACGCCAGGAGCAGAGTAGCAGAGCATGGTCCGACCATGTCAAAGACAAAATCTCCAAGTGGATAGACCTTTGTAACGTCCACTTATGCATCAATATAAGATCTATACGCGAGTACGAATTATGCACATGGGAGAAATATGTATAATCTCTTCCCTCTGGCTCCAAGACCCTCCATACATCATATAGACAATGCTCCGCCATTAGCTTTCAGAAAGCACCCGCTGGTCCTAGCTGATAGGAGGCCGCAGAGGGGGGAAGATGGAAATCTGTCCATCATGGGGTCTGCCACTATGTTAAAATCACCCATCGTTATTAGACACCCCTCCTTATGTTTATCTACTTCCTGAAAGACCTCCCTTAAGAAAGGTACCTGGCGAGAATTTGGAGCATAGAGGGAGGTGAGGGTGACTAAGGTAACTTCCAATATTTCCACTAAAATCAGGTATCTACCCATTTTGTCTGCAACCCGCTTTTTAAGGGTAAAGGAGGTATTAGAGCTGAACAGGATGGCAACTCCTTTGCGTTTTAGTGGACCATTCGCCATATAGATTGTGAGATAGTGATTGTCTTTAAAAGTGGGTTGGGCAGAGGCTGAAAAGTGAGTCTCCTGTAATGCAACAATATCTGTCCGTTGTTTAAAAAAGGAGGACAGCGCCATTCGGCTTTTATTTGGTGAGTTTACGCCCCGGACATTAAGAGAAAGTAGCTTAACCATCTAAATTGAGGGGGATTGTGCATTGTCTAAATTGTATGAAACCACCGCATACCCCATCCAAAATCCGGAGAAGGGAGCAAACCACAATAGCAACCTGAACAAGGGTGTGATCTTGAGTTGTATCAAAGACATGAAGGGTAAAAGAGGGGAAAAGGGGGAAAAAAGAAAAAGAGAAAAAATAGGGCAAACTAACCAAAATAACCTAAACCATTAGGTTAGTGTATTTACTGGAGGGGAAAAAGGAGAAAACCAGCAAAATATGTAACGGGGGGAGCATGGACTAACGGGGTCCCCACCCACGTACAAATCACCCACTCAAACCCAATAACAATTGCAAACCCGGGTAACATCCAGCATCGTAACATTAATAATAAACAATACCATAACTTTCAGAGAGGCATACCAAGGGCTGCTATTACATAACAGTATAACCATAATGACATACGAACTGTTGCGACTCAACAATTGAAGTGCCTGGAAGATAAAACATGTAAGTGGCACAGTAACATTTACAAACCAGGCACACATAACCCCGACCATGGCTTCCAATAGATCACCCTATACAGGGTAGTCCTTAAGCGGAAGTCTGTTTTCTCCAGTTTCGAACATTTGGAGTTGTACCAGCAACCAAGCAGTCGGGGATAGTTCTGATGTCGGAAATTGGAAATAAGCCTCTTATGGAGCACTTTTTGACCAGTCACCTCTCACTCTCGATTTCGGGGTAGGTGCCGTCTCACGCACTAGAATGTCCCAAGATTTCAATAGAGCATGCCATCTTCTACCGATGAGATCACATGGGAGACATTTTGTCGACGAACCAGCAGCTTTACTGGAAAACCCCAGCAGTATTGTATCTCTTGTTCCCTTAAGGCGCTGGTTACTTCTTGAAAGGATCTGCGTTTAGTTATAGTGGCAGCCGAGAAGTCAGGAAAGAATTGGAGTTCTTTAAGAATTGGCGAGCTTTCATCCAGCCTAGCCGCCTGTAGTAAGCGCTCTTTAATCTGAAAGAAATGGACCCTGAGGAGGGTATCCCGGGAGAGGGATTCAGGACCAAACCTCGACCTTGGGAGGCGATGAATACGGTCGATGGTTAAATCGAGATCAGATGCTGTGGGTAAAAGAGGTGGTGGAATAGGTTGGTAACAAAAGGCAGAAGCTCAGCTGAGGAGACTGTCTCCGGAATCCCTCTTATTTTAATAATGTTATGTCTCGACCGGTCTTCCATATCCGCCGCTTTTTCTTGAGAGGCATTGAACTCCGCTCTCAGTTTTTCGTGTTCTGAGATTAGCTCATTGTGGGAGGCCACCACTTCCTCAAATTTGTCTTCCAGATGACCTGTTCTTCCTCCCAGTTCAGTGACTTCACGTTGAATATCTGTAATTGAAGACCTCATTTCTGATAGCAATTCTGACTTGAGTGTGGCAAGCATAGATTGCATAGCTTTAATTGTGATGGGTCCATCCTTATCAACATGGGAGGGAGAAGACGGAGAGGCACTGTTGGAGCCCTCTATCGAGGATGGTGAGGTAGCTGGCACCGTAGCATTTGCAGGATGTTTGTTTTTCCCCACATTAGAGGAAGAGGAGGCCTGCGGTTTAAAGAATTGGCCTGGCTGCGCGGATTGGATGGGTTTCACTCTTTTAGGTGCCATGGCCCCTTGCATAGATCCGATTATAGACTGAGAAAAGATAAATGCCAGGCTAAGGACTTGTAGTATTAACTGAGTGCAGGATCTGGGTACAGTTGAGAAGACTAGGTGAACCAGCACCACATGCGAGGGGTGTGCTGCAACATGGTAGGGGACCCAAGAATGCTCAGTCCAGCATTATATGAGAAATCACATATCTCCACCACTCCCTTCCCCACTGGTATTATTTGGGGTGAGTGGCAGGTAGGGGAAAAGTGTCTACTCACAACAGAACTAACCTCACATTCATATAGGGATCAGGGCTCCCAGGGTACCTTTTACTGCAGCAGCTGTATAATAGCCTCCAGGTCTGTCCCCAGCTCAGCAGCTACTTCCAGGTTCCTCCAGCTGCACGAATACCACTGCCCTGGTCCAATTTGGGAGTAGAGACCAGCTAATGGGCTGCAGATCCACTCTTATCAGGCAGCTTTACCGCTCACTGTCGCCGCAGTCCACGACTGGAAGTCCGGACCCGCAAACCGGAAGTGTGGCGTCTGGGGGACCCCGCACAACCAGAGACCGCTGCTGTGTCGGCCTCACAACCCCACTAGCGCTGACTGACACCGGAGCCTTGCTGGAGCAGGTAGGGCGATGTTTTGACACCACAGGGGACCACACGTGTATGGTAGGTTGACTGCAGCCTTACTGACCCGCTAAGTCTGTCGCCCAGCCACTCGACAGCGGCTCCTGTTCCGCTGCTCTATGGGTCACACTGGACTCTCCATCCTCCCTGATGTTTCCTCCATGTACGGGGTAGTTGTTTTAGGCTTTAACACCTATTTAGGAGCTGTTAGGAGAGCGTTTTCAACGGAGCTCCTTCCACATACAGCTGGACAGGATGGCGTCCAAGCTCCGCCCCCTGTCAATCTCCTTTCTGATGTGTAGTGTGTATAAACGTCCGACCGATCCACGACAATCCTCCGATACTTCCTTCGACCTGGGGGGCGTGTGTGTGTAAATTTGTGATGCCTGTACCAGTCCCATGTGGTGCGGTATCCGCACATCACTGTCTTGTGTTTTTTATAGATGTGTATTGCACCTGTCTGGCTGCAGACCATTACACTTGTATAAAGCACATGTGTTATTACCCTTTGCATCTATGTTGGGAATCTATTCATATTTACTCTTTATAAACGTATACCTTTAGAAACTATTACATTTATAAAGTCATATTAACCTTTATTAACTAATATTTGTAAAATACCCAGAATAAACCACACAATGTTCATGCAACAGTTTTATTGCAGGAATAAAAGTGCAAAACTTTTTAGTGCAGAATATGACAAGTGAAAAAAAATAGTATTACACTTTAAAGGTGCTACTGGTTTGTGGCAGAACAGTTCCAAACAGTATACACATTTCAACAAAATTTTTCTCAAGGTTTTTAATTTTTTTCTTGATGTCGCTTGGGTTTATATTTCCTTTGATTTCTTTACCTACGAAACAAGGAAATAAAAAATGTTTTCCATTAAACTTCTATATCTGTAATTTATATCCAACACCAGAAATACTCTCATTTGCTCACCGTGCACACTGTTTGAGATCAGTTTATGTTGTGGTCCCTGTGGCGCAATCGCAATAATAGTGGGATTAACCTCCATATATTCTGGAAAACAGGTGCCATTTTGGTTAATTATAATGGTACAGGCATGTGACCAAAGCATTTAGTTGTCTGTACATGTTCACTGAAATACCTTCATGTATAACTTCTTTCATATCTTGGGATTCAACATCATTTTTTTCTTGTTTGATAACAGGTGTTACATTAGTGGTATCAGTGGTATCTAAACAGGCCTTCTCACCGTTAATTCTTCGTTCTGACAAAAAAATATCTATGTTACAAATTAGGCGTTTAGATTGTTTTGTGTGAAACTAGAATGAAATAAAGTCCTTCAAACAGGTACACTACATGTGCTACTGGCCTTTTTTAATGTCGTAATCATACTGGTCCAGTACTTTGACCATCTTCTCCACCTCTCTTGGGCTCATTGGCTTTGCTCTTTTCTCTTCTTGAGCATCTCCATCCCCCACCTTAACTTTTTCAACATTTTTAAAAACAAAACAAAAAACATCTCTGACTCAGTCTCCATCTCCATAGCTGCAACCCCCACTGACACCTTCTCCTCACCCGCAACCCCCATTGATACCTTCTCCTCACCCGCAACCCCCAGTGACACCTTCTCCTCACTCGGCATCTTCTCACGCTCCTCTGCACCAGACAGGCTCCTGTCATTTTATACACTCAGACATGGGCGTTCGATTCTGCTGTGGACCAATCAGCGATGATGCCTGCAGAGAATGGAGCATTCCATTACATACAAAGGGATTTTATTATTAGGAAATAATTATTGCATTGCACTTTATCAGTTAAATATTTTTTCTGAATTTTATGTATGGTAATAAACTTCTATTTTATAGGAAAGAATGAAGAGACAGTGTTGACTTCTCTTTTTATGTGGCTTTGGGTGTTAACTATAGTGAAAGCTCCCTTATGCTAATGTCTTTGGTATATCGTTACATGCCCCACAAATGATGCTTCAGTGTGTACGAAATTAAAATTATTGCTCACGACAACATGGCTGTAAAAAGTCGCTAGCGGGACGGCCGCTCTTCCCTTTATCATCTAAAACAGTGATGGGCAAAATACAGGCCACGGGCCAGATCCGGGCCACTTAGAGGTTCTATCCGGCCCTCCAATATTTTAAAAAATTTAATTAAAATATGCATAAAATTATTACGGCCGACCCTGTGTGTCAGAACCTTCATTTTTATGCCTTCCCAGCTATTTCCTACATTACACTTCATCCTCCTTCCTAAAAGGACACTTCGAATGTCAATCACTCAAACACCTGCCTGCCCCCTAATGGCTGAAAGTCATGTGAGAAGAGATGGGCTGGGCCATATACTAAGGCGGATTTCGATTGGCTGCTGTGTTGTCAGTTAGTGGCTCACCAGAAAGACGGATCTGCAACAACCTGCTGAAATAAGTGCTGTGTCTGTACGGTCGCTGCACTTATAGAGGTAACACTGCTATATAACACCCTCCCGTCCCATTCAAAACATTTGTAATTTGTATTTTGTATTTCGATATTTGAGTTTTTTAAGAAATTATATTGGCCCGCCTAACGTTTTTCTTTTTTATTTGGCTTGCTCCTGAAAAAGTTTGCCCATCACTGGTCTAAAACAAGGCTAGTGTGTATGCAGTCCATGGACCTAGTGATCGGATGTAAAATCGATCGGCATAAAAAGTTGGTGGAAAATTCTGTAGTGTGTACCCAGCTAACAGACCAAAAGTCTCACAAAGCTCCTGAGAATATAATCTACCAATAGCATCGATAGATATGATGAGTGGTGCACCAACTAAGTGACTGAATTCCAAATATTAGATCAACGTAGTTGATAAACCTCTATGTTGATCAAATAGAACTTTGTGTCACAGTAGTAGTTACATTAAAAATCCCCAAATCTGTTTCAAATAATTAATGTATTGCAATCAGCTAGTAACGTTTAACCTTTCCACGACCAACCAAATCTAAACGTGATGGTATTAGCTGGTATTGTGCAAAACTAACATAGGAGTTATGATTAGACCTCTCATCTAGTTACTACTTAGCAAGTGCAGAATTGCAAACAAAGTTCACAATCAGGGGTGGGCTGGGCCGAGGGGCAGAAGGGCACATGCCCCCCAGGCCGGGCCAAAAAAGATTATTTTAGGCCGGTCCCTGAGTTCTGTACTTAGTGGCTGGCCCCTCCCCCGGGACCAGCCACCTCCGATTGGCAGCGGCGCGGATCTCCTTCCCTTCCTCTATATGTCCTCTAATAGTGTAACATGGGACGTGATAGGTGCCGTCCCATGCGCGAAGAGGTGAAGAACTGCACAGCGCCTGCCGATGGAACCAGTTGAGGGCCCAGGGAAAGGAGGGGGGGGGGGTAGTAGTAAATTAATACAGTGTGTTTGTGTCAGTATGCTAAATGAATGTGTGTATTACACAGGGCCAGTATATGAATGTAGTGTGTGTGTGAGGGGTCAGTATATGAATGTAGTGTGTGAGAGGGGTCCGTATATGAATGTAGTGTGTGTGTGTGAGGGGTCAGTATATGAATGTGTGTGAGAGGGGGCCAGTATATGAATGTATGTGAGTGTGATAGGGGGCCAGTTTAAGAATGTATGTGTGTGTGAGGGGTCAGTATATGAATGTAGTGTGTTTGAGGGGTCAGTATATGAATGTGTGTGAGAGGGGGCCAGTGTATGAATGTATATGAGTGTGATAGGGAGCCAGTTTAAGAATGTGTGTGAGGGGGGCAGTATATGAATGTGTGTGTGTGTGTAAGAGGGGGCTAGTATATGAATGTATGTGTGTGTGAGAGGAGGCCAGTATATGAATGTGTGTGTGTGAGGAAGGGGGGGTGGGGTCTTAATTTAACCGTGAAGTGCAGGTGGGGACTAATTATTGTGCTGTTTTATTTGTGGGGTGATGGTGGGGCAATTTAATTTAATAGTGGGGCCTATGAATTTAAGATGGAGTGATTGGACCTTTACTTTAATGCTGGCGTGGTTTGGGAGCTATTAATTGATTGTGGGGCTGTTTGGGGAAAATGAGATCTATTTTATTAAATGTGATTATGAATTATTTAATGCCTGAGATTGTTGTGGGAAATTGTTATATTTATTAAACGTAAATGCTATTTAATTTATTGCTGGGTCTGTTTGGAGGGAAGGAAATAGGTTTATTTATGAAATGTTTATGCAATTTAATGTCGGGTCTAGTTGGAGTGAAATAGATTTATTTATCAAATGTAAATACTATTATTTTAATATTTTGGCTGGAGGGAGACCTAATTATAAAACGTGGGTGCTATTGATTTAACACTGGGACTGGTTGGAGTTTTCTAAATTTTATGTAACCATTTTTTTTCCAAATAGGGCCTCCAATATTCAAGGGTCCAAACAACAAGCAAATGAGCTAAAGTAACCAGCAGCCACAAGTGGTGACAGTGACAAGAATAGGTAGGAGAGAGCAGGACAGTCTGCCAACTGACCTGAATCTGGTGGGACAGTCCCGATTTTGGGTGACTGTTTCACTCAGGACAGTTGGGAGGTATGTGCCGCTGCACCGTGTACTGCTCGTGAAAGCAAAACATGTGTGCACCTAACAGTAGTGCACACAGTATTGTCTAAAATGACAACCATGCTACATCATAGAGGGTTATCCTGTCTAAAGTGCCCAGGCCCCCCAAAGCCTTAATCCAGCTCTAGGCCTGGGCATAAAAATATATATATGGATTAAGCAACACTAAAATAGCCTCTTTTTATATAGATAAATCTATATTGTACCAAAAACCACCTTTTAAGGATGGGCCGGTACTTATGGGCCAGTGCTGTGTGCTTGTCCCCCGGGCTAAAGTTTGCCAGCCCTCCCCTGTTCACAATGCAGTGTTTTCTTATATATGTTGCTGCCAGAATTAGAATAAAGCACTTTGGATAGTACTTAGAGTCATACTCATTATCCAGGTGTGTCTCATCAATTGGATGTGCTAAAAGGTGTGAGATCCATATCCAAGTCATGCAGATGGGCTGTTCTTAATGTCCAATCACACTGTAGGCTGTGTGATAACTTGCTACTTGTTGTTTCTATCAATGAAATGTAAAGCTTAGTAGAGTAGCGATTTATCACATGATCTTACGCTTTTCATTGCATAAATGCAGCTTCATCAGAAAGATGATCCTGTCCACACTATGAAGACATTGTTAATATACCACCTCCAAGTCATAATGTTCTGACTGTGGGAGTCATGTACAGTTGGGCATAATTTTCTTTTACAACGTAAGTGTAAATTGCATCCCATACTTTGCTTTGCATTCTGAGCCACACATATCTTAAGATATGACACATATCTTAAGATATGCGTCAAGAAATGCGTACAATCATCAAGCAACAGCAACAGATACGCCCCATAAATCTCTGGCTACTACCCCCTCAGCATAGTAAGGAGCAGTAACACACTTTTACTGCACTATGCCTATGTTTGCCTGCCCACTACCTCCCCTGTTCTGTCTTTCTAAGCAAGGGGAGATACATCTCAGTCTGAGAGCTGACTGAGATGTACGTTTTATAAAAAGTGCTTTTTATGGACATAAATTTGACTCACTGTATGGGCAGAAACCAGAGAGGGCGCATTCCTCCTCCCACTGTGCCGTAAATCATATCACATACACTGGATTAAAATGTGTTCCAATCAATGTCCACAGCATTGCAGCCAAAACCCACTATCAAAAAACCATGTGGCGCTGTGTAAAGATATACTCCACGGTGTCACAATACAAGAGAGATATGTCTTCAGTTTTCAAGACTTAAGCATACCTGTGCCACATCAGTTCTGTTTCCTATCTCTCCAACCTGTGCATCTTCAGTACCATTATTACTTGTATGTCCTGTTGCTTCAGTTCTGTTACCAGCAATATCTCTGATATCTATTATATGTCAGTACTGTTTCCGGTGACTCCAGGTCTGTTTTCTGTTCAGTTTGGTTACATACATTACCTGCACAGCCTATTCATCTATTTCAGCTCCGTTACCTGCACTGCTTATTTACAATCATTGCCAGAAGATCCAGCTATTTCAGCCCTGTAACCTGAACAACTTATTTGACTCTCCAGCTCTGTTACCCCCATCAGGGGCGGATCTAGACTTTTCTTTTATGAGGTGCGGTTTATCGATTAATCTCAACTCCTCCCCCTTTCAAGTCTCAAATCCTCCCCTCTCTAGACCCGATTCCTTCCCCTCTCCAGTCCCAACTCCTGTAGGCCCTGTGCCCTACACCACTATGGGGTGAATTTATCAAGCTGCGGGGTTGAAAAAGGGGAGATTTTGCCTATAGCAGCCAATCAGATACTAGCTGTCATTTTGTAGAATGTACTAAATAAATGATGACTAGAATCTGATTGGTTACTAAAGGCAACATCTCCACAAGGTCTGAGGCTACTGCAATGATCAATGACTTTTTCAAACCCGCAGCTTGATACATTTACCCCTATGTATCTCACAAATTAATTTATTTTAAGATACAAGTTGATCAGGTTTGTTATCTGCTGTCACAACCAGTAGGGTCAGAGGAGTGCCCGTACAGTCTGCTCACGTTGATACTACCTCTTATAAGGCTTTGAGTCTAAAGGAGAGAAAGGTTATCGCCAGAGGCTCCCGCAAGGGAGTTTGGACTTTCCAGCTCCCAGATGGCAGGTCGCGGCTCTCCTAGAAGCAAAACTGTATTGAGAAACTAGACTATAACTGAGGATGACACAGATGCAAAGTATCTGAATAATTGAGAGACTAGGAGACAGTCCCCCAGGGAAAGAGTAGGGCTGATATATTGGGAGCTAAGATCAGGAGAGCAGTAGGCTGGTTACACAAGAGGCAGGTAGCGTTGGTCAGCAGAGTGTTTACCACAAGGATAGTGGAGTAGGCACAGAGGCTGTGATGATCTGCGGATAGATGTGCTGGAGACTCAGAGAACAGGTAGCAATGACCTGCAGAGCGTTTACCACTAGGATAGTGGAGTAGACACAGAGGCGTTGATGATCTGCGGATTGATATGCTGGAGACTCAGAGAACATGTAGCAGTAATCTGCAGAGCGTATACAACTAGGATAGTGGAGTAGACACAAAGGCTGTGATGATGCTCGAATTGATGTGCTGGAGACTCACAGAACAGGTAGCAGTCAGGAGCCAGGGAACAGGACGCCTGAACAGGAGGACAGACCTGAAGATCTGGCAACTAACACAGGTTGTGCTTTAAAGAGTGAAGTTTTGCATCCGATTGGCTGGAAAGAATGAATGGGGAGATTGCCGGTTTGCGCATGCTCAGATCAGCTGACAAGATGGCGCCCCGCCAGGAGAGCCGCAGCATCTGTCATGGAGGAGTACAACTGCCAGAAAGAAAGTGAGTAATAGTGGGGAGTCCGTCGATCAGCGGGTCTGATGTGTGACATTGCTTCATTTGAAGTAAAACACTATATAGCTATAAAATCACAACAATAAGAGCAACAAATGACAGATATGTCTAGTCCATCATCACACTGTTCCCCTTTCATCACATTGTTCCCCCTTCTTCACACTGTTTCCCCTTCATTACCCAGTTCCCCAGTGTGCCCCTTCATCACACTGTGCCCCCTTTCATCACACTGATCCCTCTTATTACATTGTTTCCGTTAATCACAGTGTGCCCCTTATCGCACTGTGCTCCTTTTCACACCATGCCCCTTTTCACACTGTCCCCCTTATCACACAGTTCACTTATCACACAATTCTTTGCTTAACTTCCTATGACTTTCTTTTCTTCTGTCTTCTCTTCTGTCAGCTGCTCCTCTCAGTGTTGCTCCTCATTGACAGTGTTGAGATGTGATGATTACATCATGCCTGACAGTCAGTGAGGAGGAGGGTGCAGGGACAAGGCACTATCCCATTGCAATGGAGGAGGCAGTATGGTGTGCTGGGGGATGGGGGGAGGTGTTGACCGTCTTTCCCATTGGGCACAATGGGGAGGTGCCCGGGGGCCCTGCAGCACAGGGGGGCTTGTCGGAGGCAGCACCAAAAAAAAAAACCTGAAAAAAAAAGACAATACTTACCTTGCGGTCAGCTGGCGATCCGGCTCCCTCCCTGGTCTCCTCCTCCGTGCGGCGCTCGCAGTGCATGTCGGGCGTGACGTCATCACGCCCTCCCTACATCCATTGCGGAGCGCGATGGAGGAGGAGACCAGGGAGGGAGCCGGATCGCCAGCTGACCGCAAGGTAAGTATTGTCTTTTTTTTTCAAGTTTTTTTTTTTTTGTCTCTCCTGTAACCTAAAGCTTATAACAACTGCTGGCAGAATAACCAGCTGCTTCAGTTCTGTTATTTGTAGAGCTTATTACAACCATTGTCAGTATACGGAGTTGTTTCAGGCCTGTACCTGTGCCATCTCATTGTACCAGTGCCACGTAAGTTTTGTTTCTTGTTACTCAACTCTAGTCCTGCTCAGCCTGGCTATCTGCATTCCTACCTGTTAAGTCTGGCTTAAGTCACCAGCCACTGAAATCAAAATTCCATGGACTTTTAATTCAACAACTTCTGTACCTGTTTATCTTGCAAATAAAGTATTCCAATGCCATTGCAGTTCTGCCTCTGCTCTCCAGTTTGTGACAAACCAGTTTTGTGACATATGGCTTCAAGAATGACATTTGTCTGCAGTTGTAATAATGTATCTTTACTGAGATAATGGTAACAAGCTCTGTGGCCACTGCAATGATCAATGATGTACAATGCTTACACATATAGAGTAATCCACATGTATTTATTCCACCACTGTATGCTCTCATATGTGGCTATTGCCTGTTGTATATTCTTAAGCTGGTGTGTTTTGTTCTATCTTCTGCAAATACCAACCAACAAAATCGCTTAAAGCTTCCATATGACTTCTTATTCCTGCCTCTATATATAGGTGGTGGTTGGGTAATGGATTTGTGAAATTGAATATAATCATGGTGTAATAGGGGGTTCCCTCCACATTTATTACAATTCTTCTTTATTAAAAATGCTGAATTGCTTAGCTTCTACCAGTAAGTAATTTCATATTTCTTTAAAGATAGGTATGAGGCAATATTTAAGTTTCTCATTTGTAAATGTATCATTTAAAATATCTTTTACAATTGACTCCCTAAGAAAACCCCTATCTGTAACTACCACCTTCCCACTCTTAGCTGCAATCTTTATAATTACTGTTAGGAACCCCTCCAGCCGGCACAACACAACCCGGAATCTACTCTGCCAGTCAGGTGTTCACTGGAGCCCCTGATGGTGGGGACAGACTGGGCTGCAGACTGACAGAGGGTCGTGAAGTGTGTACCGGCTGGGGAGAACCCAGGCAAGCGGAGTGAGGTCCACGCAGAGGTCAAGGGCCGGCAGCAGACAACAGAATCGGTAAACAAGCTGAGGTCAGGGGTCAGAGGCAGATAGCAGGAACGGTAAACAAGCCGAAGATCAGGGTCACAGGAAACACAAGCGAAGTCCAATTCAAAGCCAGGGGTCATACACGGGAAATCAGTAGCAGTATCAGGATACAGGAACAGGAACAAGCAGGTCAGCAGACTGGAGCACAGAAGCTATAACCGGCAATGAGTTAGCAGACCTCATTGCCTTAAATAGTGAGGACAGCCAATCAGAGCCTGGCTCTGATAATACCCAGCCCCCTGAATCTAAATTCATTAGTCCGCAGGCTAGTAATATTGATGGGCGCATGCGCCCGGCTTCTCATTGCCGGGACGCAGCGCTGAAGCGTCTCTCCGGGTCACAGGCGGAAGTGACGTCCCGGTCGCATAGTGACGGCTGGGACGCAGGTAGGAGAGTCGCGGCGGCTGGGCACCGCCGCGGCTCGTAACAATTACAGTGCAATATTGTTTAATTCCATGAGGGCCTGCTATACCTTCACATTTAGTTTCCTGTATTTCGTTACCCTACATTACCCAGGTTGCAAAAATGTATATGAATATATATAATTACACTTGCAAATATCACCAACAAAGTTGCATTTTAGCCACTTTGATTGCAAGGTGAATGTGCATAAATTTAGTTGCATTTTAGTGATATTCAGTGCATATGCAATGCTCTGCAAATTAGGGGATGTTTCTTTAGAATTATTGACAGGGAAAGCAGGTGCTTGACCCAGGGCCAGATTTATCGCTAGGCAACTTAGGCACCTTGGCCCCCAGGGCTGGCGGTGAGCAGGGTGAGCAAAGCAGGGAGGTGCTAAGCACCAGATGCGCTCCCTTTCACCTACGATCTCCCGCAGTCCAGGAAAAAAAACTAAAAAACCTGACTCCCCTCCTCTCTACTCCGTCCCACTGAATGTCATTGTGGACGTCATCACACTTGATGATATATTCAGTGAGGACTCACTGATGAGCTGAGAGGAGCCTCACAACAGAGAAGAAAGAAGACAGAACAGAATAAAACAGAAGAGAACAGAAAAGAAGAAAGCAATAGAAAGGTAAGCAAACTAATGGAACCGAAGACACAATGGAACACACTCTCAGGGAAAGTAAAGAAAAGAGGGAAGCAAAATTGGGCACAGTGTGTGTGAGCGAAAGTAAAGAAGAGAGGGGAGCAAAATTAGGCACAGTGTGAGGGTGTCACGGTTGTCTTGGCAGAGCTGTGGATCCCCAGACTCTGCTGGATATGACAAAGCTCACTCACGGGCGCGAAGTCTAATGGGTAGGTGGTATTCACCAGGAACCAGGGGCAGATTGGCCGTAGACCTCACTGGGAGTTTTCCCAGTAGGCCAATGGCCCCCCATGACGTCATGAGGCTGCTTGAGCCGCAGAACCAGTCCCATGCTCAATTATTTGGGACAGAAGCTGGATAGGCTCGGCCGTGCGCTGCTCTGCCTGTTCCATTACAGAGTCAGCGTTGCCATTTCTAAAGGCACCGCAGCCTCTGTGCACATGCGCATTTCCGCCCCCATGTTGACCTCTAAGAGTAGCCTCATCAGAAGTAGTGCAGCGGGCTGCTCCTCCTGCTCCTCACATCCACCTCTCTTTCATTCCTCTCACTCGCTGAGGAAATGACGCTGCCTGTTCCTGTAAAAAAGTAAGCCTGCACACCTTTACATACACACTCCTCTGTTTTCCCCTCTACGTTAGATTCACCCTCTGTTTATGCATGTAACAGTCTGCCCCCTACCATTCTGTGTCTTTCTTTGTCAGTGCCTATCTCTGCCCCCCGTTGTGCGTGTGCCTTTCTCATTTTGTGGGTGTGCCTCTCCCCCCTTGCCTCTGGACAGGAGGGGGTTGGCAAGCAATGTGCCCCCACTTTGCACACTTTCTTTAACTGTAATCATCCACTGAATATTAAGATTCTTTACATTTTCCTTATTAAACACTTTGCAATTATAACTTTATTCCCCTTCTCTGTCCCCCTCCTCTGCCTTTGTGTGCATTCATCTCTGTATCTTTATTGTGTGTCTGTCCCTTCCTTTTTCCATCTTTGTGTGTCGATCTCTGTCTACAATTTTGTACGTATACCAATGTTTCCCCATGTGTCTCCCCATGCTGTTCTCAGTCCACATCCCAAATCATTTCTGTGTCTGTCTCCACATTAAGGGTGATGGTTCCTTTCTTTCTTCCCCTTTGTTTGTATGTCTTCCAGTGTCCCTTCATCTTGTGCCCCCCTTCTTTCTCCCATCTGCCCCCACAGTCCACTGGCCTCATTACGCCTTTCCTTCCTCCTCCTCTGTAAGGCGATGTGGCAGGCAGAACCACTGCCGGTGGCTGCAGATCAGAAGTGACGTGGACGAACAGAAGCACAACCATATCCAAAGCCATAATTGAACATAAGGGGCCTGAGTCATTAAGGCAAAAAAGGAGTAAATGTTCTCTGGGACAAACCATGTTACAATGCAAGGGGTGCAAATTAGTTTATTATTTTGCACATAAGTTAAATACTGACTGTTTTTTCATCTAACACACAAATACTTAATAGCTTTATTAT
Source organism: Mixophyes fleayi (assembly GCF_038048845.1). NCBI lineage: Eukaryota > Metazoa > Chordata > Amphibia > Anura > Limnodynastidae > Mixophyes > Mixophyes fleayi. The sequence goes on along the minus strand of NC_134403.1, from coordinate 248,688,849 downwards.
TACACTGAAATGTAAAGTTGATCTAGGACATGCCCTACACAAACTATAAATCTGGCCCCACATTTTAAATTTACCTCCCCCTCCAATGCAACATGGTTATGCCCAGGTGCAAATGTTACTCCTTTTTTATGCTTTGCTCTCCTTAATGACTCAGGCCCAAGGATGGCAGATAAGCGCCTGATTTCTGATTTTAATAATTTGTGCTAAGTGTCTGAAAACATGTTTGTTACATTATGGGTTTTATTCATCATGCTCAAAACCCCATTAGTGCATGCGCAAATGGGGATTTTGGACGAGGGGCTGATTTATTAAAGGATGGACCACTCTTTAATAAATCAATAGGGCTTTTGTCACTTCAAAGGTTTCTCCATGCAAAGGCATTCTCTTCACTGGCAGGGGTTACTGCTAGTAATAGCAGTATAATTGCTGGCGGTAACCCCTGCCAGTGGAAAGATTGCGTTTGCATGGGGAAACATATTTAGCAAGTATTGTGGAACTTATTGCAAGTATTGTGGAACTTATTTCAATGCAATACCTGTTCTGTTGTCACAATCTCAATCACTGGCCTGGCTTACAATGTTGCATCTAGAGGCATGGTAACCCTGCCTACTTTGGTAGACCACACCTACAGTTGTGGCCCCACCTCCATGAGGCCACTTTAAAACAATTCCAGGGCCACTTTAAGTCCCAAATCCGCCCCTGCCAGGAACCCCCAGCAAGGGAGTATGTTCTTAGCGCCACCTATCCCACAGGTCGCGGCCCCGTGAGAGCGTATACAGCAGAGAGGTATGGAGGAGCCAGGAGGTGATGGGAGACAGACACTGACACAAGGAGGTAAGTCAGGAGAAACAATGGAGTCATTGGAACAGCGGTAGTTCAATGCTGGCCATGGAGAGGAGAGCAGGCTGACACAATGTTGGTAACTCAGGACAACAGCTGAGGAGTCACAGGAACAGTGGTAGCTCAGAGAGGCAGAGGAGAGAGAATCAAAGCTGACACAATATGAGTAACTCAGGAGATAGTAGTAGAGATAATGGAACAGCGATAGTTCAATGCTGGCCACGGAGAGGAGAGCAGGCTGACACAACGAAAGCCGGTCATGGAGGAAGCAGGAGCCAGATTCACTGCTGCAGGAAGTGAGCTTGAAGAACAAGTGCCAGACAGGTGAACACAGGAGGTTTAAATAGCGCTCCATGATTCCGCGGCCAATGAGGGAAGAGAGGAGGTTTCCAAGGAGGACTGCGGTTCTGCCCATGCACAGGTACGACTGCAAGATGGTGCCCATAAAGGAACTAGGGATGAGCGCGCTCGGATTTCTGAAATCCGAGCCCACCCGAACGTTGCGGATCCGAGTCGGATCCGAGACAGATCCGGGTATTGGCGCCAAATTCAAAAGTGAAACTGAGGCTCTGACTCATAATCCCGTTGTCGGATCTCGCGATACTCGGATCCTATAAATTCCCCGCTAGTCGCCGCCATCTTCACTCGGGCATTGATCAGGGTAGAGGGAGGGTGTGTTAGGTGGTCCTCTGTGCTGTTTAGTTCTGTGCTGTTTAGTTCTGTGCTGTTTAGTTCTGTGCTGTTTAGTTCTGTGCTGTTTAGTTCTGTGCTGTTTAGTGCTGTGCTGTTTAGTGCTGTGCTGTGCTGTGCTGTTTAGTGCTGTGCTGTGCTGTGCTGTGCTGTGCTGTGCTGTGCTGTGCTGTGTTCTGCAGTATCAGTCCAGTGGTGCTGTGTGCTGTGCTCTGTCCTTCTGAGGTCAGTGGTGCTGCTGGGTCCTGTGCTGTGTCCTGTTCAGTCCAGTGGTGCTGTGTCCTGTGCTCTGTGCTTCTAAGGGCATAGTTATTTCCCCAATATTCCCCTGTGTTTAAAAAAATAAAAAAAAGTTTTTTTAAAAAATACCAAAAACTACTTTAATATTTTTTAATTACCACAAAATTTTCACAACCAATCCTGCAGTATAAGCCCATTGGTACTGCAATATTACCAAGTTCACACATTCAGCAGTAAAAGTCCAGTGGTACTGCAATATTACAAAGTTTACACATTCTGCAGTATCAGTCCAGTGGTGCTGTGTCCTGTGCTCTGTCCTGCTGAGTTCCGTAGTGCTGCTGGGTCCTGTGCCGTGTCCTGTTCAGTCCAGTGGTGCTGTGTCCTGTGCTCTGTGCTTCTAAGGGCATAGTTATTTCCCCATTATTCCCAAGTTTTTAAAAAATAAAAAAAAAGTAAAAAATAATAAAAAATTTTAAAAAAAAAAAATATATAATAATTATAACCAAATTTGCAAAACCAATCCAGCATTATAAGTCCATTGGTACTGCAATATTACCAAGTTCACACATTCTGCAGTATCAGTCCAGTGGTGCTGTGTCCTGTGCTCTGTCCTGCTGAGTTCCGTAGTGCTGCTGGGTCCTGTGCCGTGTCCTGTTCAGTCCAGTGGTGCTGTGTCCTGTGCTCTGTGCTTCTAAGGGCATAGTTATTTCCCCACTATTCCCAAGTTTTTTAAAAATAAAAAAAAAGTAAAAAAAAATAAAAAATTTAAAAAAAAAATAAAATATAATAATTATAACCAAATTTGCAAAACCAATCCAGCAGTATAAGTCCATTGGTACTGCAATATTACCAAGTTCACACATTCTGCAGTATCTTGTGCTACATATAATGGAGACCAAAAATTTGGAGGATAAAGTAGGGAAAGATCAAGACCCACTTCCTCCTAATGCTGAAGCTGCTGCCACTAGTCATGACATAGACGATGAAATGCCATCAACGTCGTCTTCCAAGCCCGATGCCCAATCTCGTAGTACCGGGCATGTAAAATCCAAAAAGCCCAAGTTAAGAAAAAGTAGCAAAAAGAGAAACTTAAAATCATCTGAGGAGAAACGTAAAGTTGCCAATATGCCATTTACGACACGGAGTGGCAAGGAACGGCTTAGGCCCTGGCCCGTGTTCATGACTAGTGGTTCAGCTTCACCCACGGATCTTAGCCCTCCTCCTCCTCCCCCCCCCTACAAAAAATTTAAGAGAGTTATGCTGTCAGCAACAAAACAGCAAACAACTCTGCCTTCTAAAGAGAAATTATCACAAATCCACAAGGTGAGTCCAAGGATGTTGGTGGTTGTCAAGCCTGACCTTCCCATCACTGTACGGGAAGAGGTGGCTCCATCCAGCATTTGCAGCACGCCCTCTGCATATGCTGGAAGGATCACCCACAGTCCAGTTACAGATTTGGCTAATGAAGGTGTGAATGTTGTACACCGGGAGGAGGATATTGATGTAGCTGGCGCTGAGGAGGATGTTGATGATTATGATGCAGACAGATACCAAATTGCCTTTCTCAATTTCTATTTATATTCTAGATTATATAACGGCTGAATAGTTTTCTATTTTACTCCTAGTGGAGAGGGGATCTGATGCAGATAGATAGCAAACTGCCTTTGTCCATTTTTTTGTATATTTGAATTTCTAGTTCTACAGTCTACTTTTTTTATATTCAACTACAAGTGTAGGGCGGGGAGGGGGGGGGGGGGCATAGATAGCCACCAAAGTAACGTGGTCCATTTAATTTCACTTTCTAGCTCCACAGTCTGTGCAGCCTGCTTTTTTTATCTTCAAAGTATTTACAAGCCTTGCAATCTAAATTAACTAGAGGTAGTGACGTGGTAGAACTCCAAAAGGCAGTTTGGAAGCCCCTGTACAAACTGGCTCTATTTTACCTGAGTTGTCCCCCCTCCAGTGTGTACTCGGAAAGAGTTTTTAGTGCAGCAGGGAACCTAGTCAGTGAGCGGCGAAGGAGGTTGCTTCCTCACAACGTTGAAAAAATGATGTTTATAAAAATGAATAATCAATTCCTCAATGAAGTACAGCACTGCCCTCCAGATAGTACAGAAGGACCTGTGGTTGTGGAGTCCAGCGGGGACGAATTGATAATGTGTGAGGAGGAGGAAGTACACACTGTAGGGGGAGAGGAATCAGAGGTTGAGGATGAGGACGACATCTTTCCTCAGTAGAGCCTGTTTAGTTTGTACAGGGAGAGATGAATTGTTATTTTGGTGTGGGGGCCCAAACAAACCAATCATTTCAGTCAAAGTTGTTTGGTAGGCCCTGTCGCTGAAATGATTGGTTTGTTAAAGTGTGCATGTCCTATTTCAACAACAGACCTCTCAACTGCAGCTCATCCCTCCTCTGCGGGGATAATGTCTCCTGTGCTCTGACACGTCACTCTGTGTACTCTCAGCCTCAGGATCTGACACTACAGCTACCATGCCTCTTGTAGCAGCCCTCACTCCAGGGCCTCTTCCATGTGCAGTGTCCCCCTCTCTCTTGGGTTCACTATAGTGGCATGGAGTTCTCCCCCTCATCCAGGGCACACATTCCTTGCCCTGGCTCAGTCACCACGCTCAGACTTCCAGGCAATGCTGGGGGAGCCTGGGAGCTTCCACCCCAGGTCCCCAGCTACAACTCTCCTCTCCTGTGTCTTCTCTCTCTTTCTGACACTTTAAAGATCGTGCCTTTAAATGAAAAAGTCAGTCTTCATTGCACGACTATGTGCAAGTGCAACAGGGACATTTTTTTGGGTTTACAAAGTCAAACAATAACACTACGACCCTGTCTGTCTGGGGTCTGTCAATGACGAATTGTCTGGAGCATGTTTTGAGGAGGTATTGTGGCCCCGGTATCAAATTGGGTACCGGGGCCACCCCACTATGCAGTCCAGATACTTGTTTGGTGGAATTCCGACACGTGGAGGGTTTTTTAATTATATTGTGGCCTCGGTACCAAATTGTGTACCGGGGCCACCACACTACGCAGTCAAGATACTTGTTTGGTGGAATTCAGACCAGTTGAGGGTTTTATTATTATATTGTGTGGACCACTCTATCTATACCACACTACAACTCTATACCACTCTATTTCCTACTTTAATTCTATTTAATTCTATTTCCTACTTTAATTCTATTACTAATTAATTAACATAAAGAGGAACAAAAAAAACCAATTTTACCAAAAGTATAATATGACTTAGACTTACAAACACTACACTTGAAAGATCGTGCCTTTAAATGAAAAAGTAAGTCTTCATTGCACGACTATGTGCAACAGGGACAGTTTTTTTCTTTACAAAGTCAACTAATAACACTTGGACCCTGTCTGTCTTTAACATACTTGATGGGATCTCAATGACGAATTGTCTGTAGCATGTTTGGAGGAGGTATTGTGGCCCCGGTATCAAGTTGGGTACCGGGGCCACCCCACTACGCAGTCCAGATACTTGTTTGGTGGAATTCTGACACGTGGAGGGTGTATTTATTTTATTGTGGCCCCGGTATCAAATTGGGTACCGGGGCCACCCCACTACGCAGTCCAGATACTTGTTTGGTGGAATTCTGACACGTGGAGGGTGTATTTATTTTATTGTGGCCCCGGTATCAAATTGGGTACCGGGGCCACCCCACTACGCAGTCCAGATACTTGTTTGGTGGAATTCTGACACGTGGAGGGTGTATTTATTTTATTGTGGCCCCGGTATCAAATTGGGTACCGGGGCCACCCCACTACGCAGTCCAGATACTTGTTTGGTGGAATTCTGACACGTGGAGGGTTTTTTAATTATATTGTGGCCTCGGTACCAAATTGTGTACCGGGGCCACCACACTACGCAGTCAAGATAGATAGATGCGTATCATAGATAAAGTACATTCAGTGGTGTGGGGCAAATTGAAAAATATTCAAAATGCACTGACATTATCAAAAACAAGAGGTTGTCACACGCTAAAACTCCAACATGTATATGATGGAGAGGATGGAGGAGCAGCCGTATGTGTAGTGTAATGCAGACCTGTTGAAGGTTTTTTATATATTTTATTGTGGTGCCCAGTGCCCACTCCTCTAGGCAGTCCAGGTACATTTATTGGTGCGATTCATAAAAGTTCAGGGTTTTTAATATATCTTGTGGTGACCCACTCCTCTACGCAGTCCAGGTACATTTATTGGTGCGATTCATAAAAGTTCAGGGTTTTTAATATATTGTGGTGACCCACTCCTCTACGCAGTCCAGGTACATTTATTGGTGCGATTCATAAAAGTTCAGGGTTTTTAATATATTGTGGTGACCCACTCCTCTACGCAGTCCAGGTACAATTATTGGTGCGAATCATAAAAGTTCAGGGTTTTTAAGATATTGTGGTGACCCACTCCTCTACGCAGTCCAGAAAGATACCTTTTTGCAACGTTTTGGACTAATAACTATATTGTGAGGTGTTCAGAATACACTGTAAATTTGTGGAAATGCTTGTTATTGAATGTTATTGAGGTTAATAATAGCCTAGGAGTGAAAATAAGCCCAAAAACTTGATTTTTAAACTTTTTATGTTTTTTTCAAAAAAAATCCGAATCCAATACCTTAAATCCGAACCGAGACCTTTCGTCAAGTGTTTTGCGAGACAAATCCGAACCTCAAAAATAACGAAAATCCGGATCCAAAACACAAAACACGAGACCTCAAAAGTCGCCGGTGCACATCCCTAAAAGGAACTGACGTGCTAGGACATGATGGTATCACCGCCTGCAAATGCTGGTACCCATATGCGGGGCCGGAGCGTGACAGAGGGAAAGTAAAGGAGGGGAGCAAAATTGGGCACCGGGTGAGGGAAAGTAAAGAAGAGAGGGGAGCAAAATTGAGCACAGTGTGAAAGAAAGTAAATAAGAGAGAGGAGCAAGGAACTTCTTTAGGGGGGAGTGGAGCTCTCCTTTAAATAATTTATGCAAGGTCCAAGACAGTACTATTTTAATTTCACTTGGAAATATGATTTACTTAGACATACAGACAATAGTAATAAAACAGCAGGCTCTTCTACAAAATTCAGTTAGGGCACAAAACAAACATTTGCAAAAACATAAAATAATAAAAATTACATATCACCCACTAAAAATGCAGCTTTTAGGTCACTGTCCCGCTGTCCTGAAAGTCAAGACTGCCGGGACATATGTCACGCTCCGGTGAGAGGGCACTGCACACTTTTGCCAATGGTGTACGCAGCAATGCAGGGTTTTTCTGTAGGAGGGTGGGCTAGCTCATTTCACCTGCTAGGCACACCCCCAAAGATGCAAGATACGCCCCTGTTGACGACGTATCACCGTGCAGTGGAGGCACACAGCTTAATCTACTACTCGACTACAGGGGTATATGGTATACTAAAAAAAATATAGTGCTGCGGATTGTTTCAGCGATGGGGATGCCAAACCAGTATCTTGCCTAGGGCCCCATGAAGTCTAAATCCAGCTCTGGCTTGGTCAGATATATGGTTTATATTTTGTCTGTGGAGAGAGAGGAGGTGCTGGAATATGATGCTGCCAGAAAGATCTGTTCCCTGTAGCTGTGGCCTGAGAGGTTTATAGTGGAGCTGGGAAAGAGAGAAAAACATGGCGAGACAGACACTGAGAAATAGAGTAAAAGAAACCCTCAGGGACAAGAAAGAGGGACTGATTAATTATGAAACGTAAATGCCAATACATGCTGTATTTTGCGTTAAATTGCTCTGAGCATACCCAGAAACAAACTAAATGCCAGAGATCTTAAGTATATGTAATTCATCTTTGAGCGCAAAGGACACTTAGTATTACTACTAGACTATGATTTCATGGGCAAAAATGAAGAAGGGAACTGGCTAGGGCATGTAGTCTATGTACAGCAAGGGTGTGCCAAGTTTTTGCACACGCAGAATCAGAGTTAAGCTCTGGGCATCTCCAAGGTACATGTTTTTCTGTCGTATGACTTTCACCAGCTACAGGTCAGGTGTAAGTGCCAATTGCTAGTGACAGCTATGTATGCATGCTAGAACATGTGTTTGCAATCAAGAGCAACTGTGGAAAAGCATTTTATGTACAGGATACATTAATAATATTCTAATGAATGTATTTCAACTTTTTTAATGTTTTGTTATTAATTACTATATTATTAACAGGTGACAATAATTGAATACTTTTTTCCTGTGTGTTCGGCTGGGACTTTATATTCCACATATGTATTGTACGTATCCAGCAGTGTATTGTCTGTCAGAGCAGAGTGTAACTAGACCCGTATTCAACAAGAGATACTTCAGTTCTGCTTCTAGTTGAATATGGACGGTGTATGGCCGAAGTACGTATATTATTATCTGTCTGCACTACATTAAGACTAAAGAAAATATACTGAATGTAGTCTGAGATTCTTTTCATCTGGACTTCCAAGGCAGAATCTGTTAATTGAAGATCTTCACTATCAAGAAAAGAAGTGAACACCAGGTTATCACGAAAATCTTGCTACAGCATAATTTTAGATACAGATAGGGCTTCCCCTTTCAACTTCAAGAGTTTGCATAGAACACCATCCTATTTACTGAAACCATCACACAAGGACAACAACTCTCAAAATGTCTTAACATGCCTGATGTAGTTAAATCCAGTACAACCCACAAGCTCAAAGCGTGCTCATATACATTTTTTTCATTATTGTTATTTGATAACATTTGATAACATTTTATGCTTTTCCCCTCATGGATTAGTGGTCCAAATTGAATTATAGATTTAAAGATGGATTAAATTATAGAGTATGGGTTTATAGATTTAATTGTAGAGTAAGGTTTTTTTATTTAATTTTTATTTTATTACAGTGGCTTACTATTTCATCACCATTGGGCCAATAATTATATTTGTAAGAAGTGGCAACATGTATACACTTATAACAATATTTCCAGATGGGGTCACCATTTAAAGCACATTTTTGTTAGACTACAAGACTCTGCATTTTATAGGCGTGATTAGAAAACACATCAGCCATTAGTCTATGCAGGCTAATGAGGACTATAAAAAAAGGAACCAAATGCCCATTACTCTGAGGGTGCTAGAAAATGGTAGGAAAAGTCTTGTTGGGTGTTCTGGAGCAACATCTGATTTTGGAGCCAGCACCGACAGAGAGAGAGAGGAACAACCACAGTACCAGGCTCCTCTTAGGCTGCACATGCCACGTGTTTTTTTTCTTTTGGTGTTTGGTGTTTTTATGTGGTGCTGCAATTATCTACATGTATTTATGTTTAATTGTAAGTGATTCTGGATAAGGGTGTCAATCCAGTTTTATGACATCTCTGTCATAGAAGGGTGATAGAATTTACCTTTGGCCTTTAGAGGTCCACATTCATGTGCCTTGATACATCTGGCGGTGTGCTTCTCTATGTCACAGGTAAGGTGCTATGGTGCTGTGTGTGACGAAACGAGTGTGATAACCCTGTGACCATTCTGTTTCTCGTTTCTCACATAATGTGGATTGAAGCAAGTACTTTATATAGCCCTTGCTTTTGTTCCCCAGCTCACCAGACTACAACTGCATCGTCTAATTAAATGTGGCTAAGGGGACATTGTAGCTCAGTGCAAATATGTATGTTGTGTATTGTTTATTGAAGATGTGTCAGTGAGTATGTTATTCAATTGTCCTTAAAGTGAAGCCAGGAGGGTTATGGGTAAAGATCAGGTGGTATCCAGGATACAGGTGAGAGGGCTGGAGCTGCATTCATTCTCCCACCTCCTTCCTCTACAGGAAGCATGGAACAGCTGGGGACCCTGTGACATCACAAAGTAGTGTAAGGGGTTAATTTTAGGAGGGGCTCACTGCTACCTAATTAGTATCAATTTTTCTCCTTAGGACTAGTCCAGACGTTTTGTCTGCATCCCAGCAGGAGGCTTCTGTTATGTTGCAGCGGGAGAGAACATGGATGGTCGTACAGTCCGGGTCGGATGCCAAACGATGGTACAGTACCCAAGGTTGATCCAGGGGGAAGTTCAGAAGCAAACCCGAAGGTCAGAATCCAAATTCCAAAAAAAGAGCCAAATCGCAGGACAGAGAATAGTCAGGAATAAAGCCAATAGTCAGGAACCAAGGTACAAACAACAGGAGCAAGGAAGCAGGCTACAGGACACTGGAGCTGGTGAAGCAAATACTCTGGCACCAGACTGATGGAGGGAGGTGCTAGATATACCTAACAGCGGCCCCTGATAGGGTGGAGGTGATTTTGGCTGTTAGATGCACCTGACCGCCGACCTACAGAGCAAAAGAAGCGTCATGTTGCCTAGCAACGCAGATCTACTGCGCATACGCGCAGGGTAGACCCGGAAGTTAGGCAACAGGACGCAAATCGGCAGAGTAGACAGGCGTCCGTCCCCTGCACATATGGACAGTGTAGGGACGGCTCCTGACAGTACCCCCCTCCCTTCTCTTCTCCTTTCAGAAACTGGGCCAGAAGTAGAGAGCATGAAGATCATTCTTGTTGACCTAGGATCACTCCTCAGGACTGTAGCCCTTCCAACGGACCAAAAATTGTGGTTTGCTTCGAAGAGTTTACTTTTTTAGAATGCGTTCAACTTCAAACTCTTCACCAGACATGGTCTTGATGGGCGGAGGAGGATATGATTTCTTGGAGAAATCATTATTAACAAGAGGTTTAAGAAGAGAAATATGAAAAGAGTTATGCACACAGAGAGAGGAGGGTAACCGGAGTTTGTAGGTAACGGCATTCAAAGCTTGAATAATAGCATAAGGTCCGATGTAATGAGGTGTAAATATCATGGACAGCACCTTGAGTTTAAGATCGAGTAGAAAGCCACACCTTATCCCTAATATGGTGTACAGGGATGTTCCTCCAATGGTGATCTGCAAAAAACTGCTTGTAACGATCCTAAATTTGCTGTAACTTGGTTTGTACCTAGGATTAAATTGAGGAAAAATTGTTTACCAAATCTTGAGCTGCCGGAACCTTGGAGTCAGGTAGGTCCAAGAAGGTATGCAAATCAGGTGTCTCCCTGTAATACTCACCGCTCCATGATCCTTGCGCTGCCGGCCACCTGTCACGTCCGGGTTGCGGGAGCACTGATCATGTGATCCCTGGCGGGGAATCCTATATATATCGCGCTCTGACACAAGCCCAGTGTCAGAGCAACAAGTTACGCTCCTGACTCCTGGCTCCCTCTCTTCTAGCTCCGTGTCCCTCTCTGTGTTCTCCTGCATCTCCTGAGTATTCCCTGCGTACCAGACCCGGCTTGACCTGACTTCTCTATTTGGATTCTCCTTTGGCGTGACAGACATATACTACTGTGTACCAGACCCGGCTGTGCCTCACCAACCTCTGTAAGGATCCCCGCTGCACATCGGACCTTGCCTCAGGTACCGTTTTTGTATTACCTTGCTGCTAGTCTATCCATTCCTCATGTCTGTAGGCTCAGTAGGGGCCTCGATCAACAGTTTCTCAGCAGCCAAGCCCATCCTGCCTTGCAGCAGTTCTTGGTGAAGACCTGAGAGACTGTTAGATTCATAACCCTGCTGAGCTGGTGCCAATACTGACTGAGGGACTCCCCTGCGCATAACAGTTTACTCTGACCCCTAAATGATGGATAAAGCAGGCAATTCTCTGCCACGGGACCTCCTGGGTCAGATATTAGGTCGATTAGATGAACAGGAGAAAAACCAGACCCAGCTCTTACAGTTTCTTAGAGTCCTTTCCACTAGTATGGATAACCTGCAGAACACTCTGGCAGATCAGCTTAACCCTCCAACTTCTGCTGTCTCTCCCTCTATTTCCTTGCAACTATGCATACCCAATCCCCCTAAATTTGATGGTGACCCTAAATCTTGCAGGAGTTCTTAAACCAATGTGCGATCCAGTTTGAGTTGCAAGCGGACAATTTTCCCACTGAGAAGACAAAGATAGCTTTTATTATTTCCCCATCACCCTCTGTAATCAAATTGATATCCGCTTCAAAGAGAGAAATCTAGAAAGGGAGATCTCCCAGCATTCCATTCCTCGCTTGACGTCCAGGTTCCAAGTTCCCATTACACCCGTTGAGGAACCCATGCAGCTGGGCTGAACTTGGATTACACCAGAAGAACGGGAGAGACGTTTTAAAAATAACTTATGTCTCTACGGTGGCGAACCTGGACATGTCCTCAATCTCTGTCCTAAGCGCTCAGGAAATGAGAAAGCCTAACCATTCTGGAGAAGCCAGGTTAGGTAGATCTGAAACCTCTCCACATGATACTAATTTTTCTATTGAAGTTACCCTCTGTCTTTCTGATTGCCAAGTTCCTCTCTTGGCACTTATTGACTTCGGAGCTGCTGGGAATTTCATGTCTGCGGACACCGCTAGTCAACTCTCCGTGCCCACTGTCCATCTTCTTCAAACCATTGCTATCACTGCCATCGATGGCAGCAAGATCATGGGGGGTTCTATTAAGAATCGCACTGCGCCCCTGATTCTGCAAGTTGGAGCCCTACATAGTGAATCCATCTCCTTCCTGGTAATTCCTAAGGCTGTCAATAGTCTGGTGTTAGGTCTCCCCTGTCTTAAAGCCCATTCTCCTGTCCTGGATTGGAAATCAGCCCAAGTGCTATCCTGGGGACCCACCTGTCACTCCAGATGTCTCCAGAAGATCCTTCCGCTTAGCCAATCAGTACTTCCATTCCGGATATTCCGCTTCAATATGCCATCTTTGCGGATGTGTTTTGTGAACAAGAAGCTTTGAAGCTACCCCCCCTCACCGTCCATGGGACGGTGAGGGGGTAGAATTGTTACCTGAGAAGTGTCCTCCACGGGGTCAGCTAATCCTCTTTCTCTGCCTGAACCACAGGCTATGTCAACCAAAATTGATGACAATCTGAAGAGAAGTTTTATTCGAAAATCTACTTCCCCTGCAGGTGTCAGATTCTTTTTTGTTAAGAAGAAAGATGGGGGTCTTCGTGCATTGATTATCGGGGTTTGAAAGCAATCACCGTAAAAAACAGGTACCCCTTGCCTCTCATTTCCGAACTCTTCGATAGAATTAAAGGAGCTTCCGTGTTCATGAAACTAGACCTTCGAGGCGTCTATAATTTCATTTGAATCAAGAAAGGGGAATGGAAGACGACCTTTATGCATGATGGTCCCCTTTGGGCTGTGTAATGCCCCAGCGGTGTTCGAGATCTTCCGGGATCTACTTTATCATTCCGTAGTAATCTATTTGGATGACATTCTTATTTTTTCTGCTGACCTAAGAACTCACCGTGAACATGTTTCTACTGTCTTGAGACGACTTCGACAGAATCAATTATTCTGCAAATTGGAAAAATGTATTCTCAAATCCAGTCAACTTCCATTCCTGGGCTATATTGTTTCCGGCTCCAGCCTACAAATGGATCCAGAGAAACTCAAGGCTATCCTGGACTGACCCTAGCCTCATGGTCTAAAGGTAAATCAAAGATTTTTAGGTTTTACCAATTATTATAGACAGTTCATCTGGGGATTCTCTTCTCTAGTGTCTCCTATCACAGCTTTGACCAAGTGGTCTGCTAACTCCAAGGTTTGGCCATGTGAAGTAATGGAAGCCTTCCTTCAACTTAAAAAGGCCTTCACTTCTGCCCCTGTTCTACGACAACCAGATACTTCCCGGCCTTGCATTCTGGAGGTAGATGCCTCTTTTGTTGGTGTCGGGGCTGTCTTGTCTCAAAAATCTTCTACTGGTAGACTCTTCCCCTGTGGATTCTTCTCCCGTAAACTAACCTCTGTGGAGAGAAATTACGGAATAGGTGACCGTGAGTTGCTTGCCTAAAATTGGCCTTAGAGGAGTGGAGACATCTACTGGAAGGAGCATTCTTTCCTATAACTATTGACACCGACCACGAGAATCTGTTATACCTTCAATCTGCCACTTGTTTAAACCCACGACAAGCAAGATGGTCTCTCTTTTTCTCCAGCTTTGATATTCAGATCACTTTTAGACCTGGTGTTAAGAACACCAAGGTAGATGCTCTCTTGCGTTCCTTTGATGCCATCGATCAGGAAGATCTAGATAAATCAAAACACATTCTTGATCCTAAATATATTCTGGCAATTACACCCACCAGCCAAGTTATTCCTAGAGAGAAAACCTTTGTGCCCCTTCATCTTCGGAACAACCTTCTTAAATTGGCACATGCCTCACGCTTCGCTGGTCACGCTGGCATCAAGAAGACCCAAGAACTCATCCGCCGAACCTATTGGTGGCCGACCCTACTCTTGGATGTTCAACTATTTGTCTTCTCCTGCGCCATCTGTGCACAGAATAAAACTCCTATACAAAGTCTGTATGGGTTCCTTCACCCCCTTCCTGTTCCTGATCGTCCTTGGATTTGTCCATGGATTTTATTACTGACCTTCCATTATCTAAAGGATATTCGGTGGTTTGGGTAGTCACTGACCGTATCTCCCGGGCAGCCCACTTAGTACCGATAAAAGCTCTTCCAGCTGCATTTTCTCTAGCTCAGCTCTTAATTAAAGAGATCTTTCGGTTGCATGGATGTCCTGATGAGATCGTTTCAGATCGTGGTACTCAATTAGTGGTCAAATTCTGGAGAGCCTTCTGTCATCTTTGTGAAATTAAGATAAATTTCTCCTCCGCTTAACACTCTCAGACCAATGGTCTAACAGAAAGAACAAAGCAAAAATTGGAGAAATTCCTAAGATGTTATGTATCACCAGCACACGATGGGTAGAGTTATTACCTTGGGCCGAATTCGCCCACAACAACCTATCTCATGAATCTACTTCAGTGTCACCCTTTTTCACTCTCCAGGACTTCCATCCACGTCTTCCTCCATTCGCTAATCTCCTACCTTCCGGAGTTCCTACAGCAGATACCTTACTTCAAGACTGCTCCTCTCGCTGGGCACAAGTTAAACAAAATCTATCTATCTATCTCCCCTTTGACAGTAGGAGACGGCCTGCACCTCTTCTTAAAATGTCTCCACTCCTCTAGGGCTGTTTTGATGGTCAATAATTCTTTATCCCCGATACCATAGTTTAATTCGCTGGAGGAAAATCTTCTGGAACAGAAACCACAGGGATGTAACTTTCCATCGAAATCTCTCTGTGAAAGAATGGCTCCTATGCCAATGGAGGATGCATCAACTTCAACAAAGAAATGCCGAGACAAGTCAGGTTGTAGCAAAATAGGGGCGGAGGAGAACGCCCTTTTTAATGACTGGAAGGCACTAAGGGCTTGGGCAGACCATGATTTTGCTGCTCCCTTGCGGGTGAGAGCAGTAATGGGAGAAATGAGAGTCGAAAAGTCTTGGATAAAGTTGTGGCCAATTGAGAATGGCAGCCACTTTCCCAGGATCCATGGAAAGACCAGCACCGGACACAATATATCCCAGGAAGTGGACCTGAGAGGCTTCAAAGACACACTTCTCCAGCTTGCAGTAAAGGTGGTTGGAACGTAGTCGAGAGAGAACCTCCTTGACGTGACCTCTATGGGATTCTAATTCCCTGGAGAATATAAGTATGTCATTTAGATAGACAACGACTGAGAGATAGAGTAGGTCTCGGAAGATGTTGTTAATGAACTCCTGGAAGACCGCTGGGGCATTGCATAGGCCAAAAGGCATCACCAGGTATTCATAGTGGCCATCCCGAATGTTAAAAGCGGTCTTCCATTCATCACCCTCACGAATCCTAATCAAATTATAGGCGCCCCTGAGGTCTAGTTTGGTGAATATTGTGGCACCTTTGATCCTATTGAATAACTCGGAAACCAGGGGTATGGGGTACCTGTGCTTCACGGTAATGGCATTTGAGTAGTCTGTAGTAGATGCATGGTCTTAGAGAGCCATTCTTCTTCTTTACAAAAAAAAATCCTGCACCGGCAGGTGAGGAAGATTTTCTAATAAATCCTCGTTCGAGGTTTTCAGATACATACTCGGTCATGGCTCGAGTCTCAGGGAGGGAAAGAGAGTACGTTCTGCCAGGAGGAATCCTTTCTCCAGGAATAAGTTCAATGGAACAATCACAAGGACGGTGGGGTGGAAGAGTCTCAGAGGCAGTCTTACTGAAGACATTCACGAAGGCAGCGCACTCAGATGGCAACCTAAGACTGGGTCTGAGAGCGTGACATCTAATAGGTAGGGTATTGAGGCATCGATCAGCGCAGAGCGGACCCCAGGAAGTGACCTGAGCGTGTTGCCAATCAAATTGGGGTGAATTGTCCCTTAACCAGGGTAGTCTTAATATTACCGGATTAACAGTCTGTGAAAGGACTAGAAACGATATCCATTCAAAATGGAGGAGACCAACTTGCAGTCGGATCGGCCGGGTGGCCTGAGAGATAGATCCTGTGACAAAACGAGTGTGATACGCTAATCATTCTGTTTCTCGTTTCTCACATAATGTGGATTATAGCAAATACTTTTTATAGCCCTTGCTTTTGTTCCCCAGCTCATCAGACTACATTGTCCAATTACATTTGGTTAAGGGGACATTGTAGTTCAATGTAAATATGTATATTGTGTATTATATATTGATGACTTGCAGTAATGTTATTCATTGTCCTTAAACTGAAGCCAGGAGGGTTATGGGTAAAGATCAGGTGTTGTCCAAAATACAGGTGAGAGGGCGGGAGCTGCAGTCATTCTCCCCCCTCCTTCCTCTACAGGAGGCATGGAATAGCTGGGGACCCTGTGACATCACAAAGTAGTGTAAGGGGTTAATTTTAGGAAGGGCTCACTTCTACCTTATCCTTGGAAGTAGGGGAAGCCAATTAGCATCAATTGTTCTCCTTAGGACTAGTCCAGACGTTCTGTCTGCATCCCAGCAGAGGGCTTGTGTGAAAAGACAGCTCATCTTCACTGCCCTGTCCAAACCCCCTAGTCCTGCACTGACCAATGGTTAAGAAGAATAGACCCAGGAGTTTGCCCAGGGAGGGAAAAGACTGTGGAAATTAGACCTGGGATATAAGGAACGACTCCAGGGGGGAAGGGTGTTCATTCTGGGATTTCATTCATGAAGGTGCAAGATCTAGTTTTAAATTGTCGTTTTCTAACTAGAGTCTATATATGCAGCTGAGAGGGATCCATGGGTCGTGGAGTCTGGACAGCAGGTGACTATATCTCCTTAAGCTATTGGGGTAAGGGACAGATAATGTGGTAAACCTGCCTGGCATTTATTTACTGTGTGTACATAATATTCTAGTGTATGACAATAAATATACTGTTGTATTTGTATAACTGCATTTGCCTGAGTGATCATATGAATCCTAGAAGGTACTGGGTAGACTTCCCTGGCATAAGAAGGCACCCGTGGGTGGCCAGCCAGCGAGAAGTGGGTAGCATTGGGCCAGATATATAGCCAAATCAGAAGCAGGAGAATGGTCTGGAAGCCGGGTCAATATCAAATATCACTCTAAGCCAGAATCAGGAACCAAAGGAGAAGTCAGGAACAAGCCGGGGTCAGAATCCAAATAACAGCAACACAGGAACAAACGCTGGAGCAAGGCTGAAGACCAAATACTCCAGCACTAGACATGTGTCAGAGGCTGCTTTATATACCCTAAGCTGCCTCCTGATTGGGTTAGGGAGATTTTTTGGCGGTAGGACAGACAGGTGAGCAGAGATAGCGTCCCACTGCTAGGCAACAGGACATGGTTGCTGAGAAGGTGCAGGCGT
The DNA here is from genome assembly GCF_038048845.1 of Mixophyes fleayi. Classification (NCBI taxonomy): domain Eukaryota; kingdom Metazoa; phylum Chordata; class Amphibia; order Anura; family Limnodynastidae; genus Mixophyes; species Mixophyes fleayi. The sequence continues at coordinate 248,671,375 of NC_134403.1, read as the reverse complement.
CTGTCTCCTGCACCAAGTGTCAGTGCAGAGACGGCGCCTGACATGTAACTCATCTGCTGTTGTCCCCAGTTACCACCGCTACCTCAGTCTGCTCTCAGCTCATGGCCTGCGTTGAACTATCGCTGCTCCAGTATCTCTATTACCATCTCCATTGTACTTCATCGTGACAGCCAGGGTTGTTCAGGGTTAGACAAGGGTATAGGGTGATCTATTTCACTCTGTGCCCCTTGTCTAATTTTTTACTTGCCCTTCTCACTTCTGTCTTCTGTTTTCTTCTGTGTTCTCCTCGGTCTTCAGGCTCCTCACTGCCCCGCTCTTCACTGAAAATGTCGGGCGTGATGACGTGAGTATGGAGCAGGGCAGAGGGGAGAGGGGAAGAGGAAGGAGGGCACCTGGCGCCGCAAATGTAAGTTTTTAGTTGTTTTATTTTTGCTTGGCCAGCAGACAGAGAGGTAACAGGCAGAGGGGAACACTTGGTGCCCCCATCCCACTGCCTTGCCTACCCTGTTCACCGTTGGCCCTGGGAACCATTGCGCACAGTTTGGTAGACCATCTTCCTCGTGTTTTCCTACTCCCTCTCCCTTTGGCATAGCTGCAGTGTTCCATTTCCCATCTCTGTGAAGTAAATAATTATATTTGACAAGGAATTAAAAAGGATCATGGATTTTTAATTACAGGTGCATATAAATAAAAAAATTACATTGAATTACAAATTGACTGTGAGAATTTA